>NC_000073.6:95203823-95268823 GCF_000001635.26 Mus musculus
TGTTTCCCCTCAGTTAACTAAGATTCCTCCTTCTCATACTGTTTCTTCTGTTTCTAAATCATCTAAACAACAGTTTTAAAAGGAAGTGATGAATAAATGAAGAGTACTTCTGGAGCCATTATAACATGAATTTTTGTTTGTGTGGAGGAGACAGAATTCATACAGAGACCCACCTACCTCTAATCCCTCCAATTATTGGCTATCACCATTTTTATTTAAACAATAATTTTAAATTAAGGAACAAAATTGCACAACAAAAGTTGGTAAACTTAAAAATTCACTAGGAGGCACCTAGACCATCCAGTACAGAATTTTGCATCACAAATCACAGTAACAGACCAAACCTCAACACATGTCCTTCTGAGCATTCAGTGTGGTAGATTTGAAAGGAGCAAGAGTGGGAAATTATTACATGTTAAATACCTTCAGCTTCTGTGTATAAGTGATTAATGGGGCATAGCAGAATAGTGACAAGTTAGCACTCATCCCTTTTCTCATCCTTTCTATATCTTTTGTCAGTCTTTCCATTTCAATGCCCAGAGTTGAAAAAGTCTCGGGGCAACCAAGGAACAACCCACTGTGAGTTGTGGGGTAGGAATTCTGGATGCAGCAGGTAATTTTTCCTCTTAATACACTAATAAGATCCATGTCACTATATGCCTCTTTTCTTTATGTGCTACCATGATACCATTTAACCTTAGGTCTGCTTCTTTCCCAGAGTCAAACATTCTAAGGCTTCATACTGAGTTAAGAACTCTGAAATACTTAGAACTAATACATAGCCAGTGCTCTGTGCACAAGTATTGGTTGAATTGATGAAGCAAGAAATAGGGGCTGGATAATCACATGGTAGGATTGCTACATGGGTAAATAGAACATAGCTAATGTGAGTGATGCGATTTATATAAATGCCAATCTCATTATTCCTCAGATACAGAGATTTATCCATAAATTCATTTGTACTAATATATGTATTGTAAGTCTAGCTTGGAATTTATACTATATAGTTCAGGCTGGGAACTCATTCTCTATGTAGCACATTATTTTGTCACCATCTCCTTACCTCTAAGTCCCAAATCCTGGATATCTACCACCACTGCTGACATCCTCTGATGTAGTCATCTACCCATAATTCTTTTCATTTTTATTACCTACTGATATAGATCGAAAGAATTCAAGAAATACCATCTTTATTTCCCAGCTTGCTTTCTTGACTCTGAAATGATTTCATGACATAGGTCTCCTTCTCTATGATTGCAATGGAGAGACTTCTAGATAGGAAACATAGCTGGTTCTCATTCATGATACTGCAAGAAAGCAGTAAACTGAGAAATAATAGTTTCACTTCTTTTATTTGGACTAGTGTCTGCAATGCTGAGTGACATGTATACAAAACAGAGTCCTCTTAGTAGAGAATTGAGAAAGGACAGAGTTGATCATACATTTTATAGACTATATGAGATGTATTATCTTGCTTAGCTCCTGGAACAATTTTATGAGGTCAATATTACTATAATATACACATTTTATGGATGTGGAAATGGGAGGAGAGCCCCAGCAATCTGTTCAAGGTCATGTAACTGTTCTGTGGTGGAATCAAGCCTCAAATACAATTCTCTTTATCTTATTCCACTAGCTACATCATATCATGCCAGGGAGCTGATGTAGTCAATCTTAGAGAAAATACTAAAGTACTATACTACTATAGTGTTATTTGCCAGAACTCTAAGTACTATATATGCTTTATTTAAACTTCAATCTCATAATATAACATCTGCCATAGCCTTATTCCTTTTTTCTTTTTTCTTTATTTTAACTTAAATATTTATATATATATATATATATATATATATATATATATATATATATATGCACATTCTTTAACATCTGTAGGCCTTGGATGGGCAGTTATGATGACTGATTAGATATCAAAGTACTATCTGTTGCTACCAGTTCTGTTGCTCCCTTCCTTGGCAGATAATCACAAGAAAACAAACAAGCAAGCAAGCAAACAAGAGAAAGAAAGGATGAAGGAGATGGTAGTTTTCTTTGGCCTTAACAGAGGAGCATACAGACTTTGCATACTGCTGTCAGGAATATATCACAATGTCACAATGTCGCAGTGGCTAAAGGGGAAAAAAGCAGCATGTGTGTAGATCTCTGATGCTAGTCAAGTGGAAAGAGACACTGCACAGCTCATCCTTCTGCATGGAAAAAAATGATGTCTCCTTGGTTTCTGATGAAAAGAGAACCACCAAAGCTTAGACAAGAAACATCCTCTCTTGAGTATCAAAGATGAAGAACTAGCAGACAGTGAGAGGAATAAAGACCCTCGTGGAAGCCTCTTCTGCTGATCTGTGGCTAATGATGTAGGCCTATAAACAGGAAGGTCATAACTCTTCTGATAACTCAGCAAATGTCTTCTTTTTTTCCCCTTAGTAAGAAATCATATTATAAGTGGTTGGTACTATAAATGAGCCACTGGACGCACATAATTTTATTTGCTAAGTTGTTGACACATCCCATTGTCTGATTACAATGGTATCCTCTTGTTAAAATCCTGTTTTTCCTAGTGTTTATCCCCCAGGCTCTATCCTCTGTAAGCATATTGTTTCTTCCATAGTCCCATAGTGACAGGGCAGAGTTTCATGTATTTACCCATATGTTTGTTACATCTTAGTGAATGAATGTGTCTGTATGGTGTGTGTGTGTGTGTGTGTGTGTGTGTGTGTGTGTGTGTGTGTGTGTGTGGTGTAGTATGGTGTCAGAATGTATACATACAAATCCACGCCTGGAAAATAGTGAGTATTGATGCATACCTTTCATCTTGTTTGAAGAAAGTTCTCTTTGATATCTCTACACTATGTGATTCAGGGTAAAAACAAGGAGATAAAGTTGAAGGCTAAAGCTTGTTCTCAGGAGAAGTGAAGAAGGTTAGTTTTGACTGGACCTGTCAGAGGTGCTGGAGCCATGGGTCCCTCCATGTGTACTCTTTGGTTGGTGGTTTAGTCCCTGGGAGCTCTGAGGGCTCTGGTTGGTTGATATTGTTTTTCCTTCCTATGGAGTTGCAAACCCCTTCAGCTCCTTCAGTCCTTTCTCATCTCCTCCATTGGGGACGCCTTGCTCAGTCCAATGGTTGGCTGCAAGTATCTGTCTCTGTATTTGTCAGGCTCTGGCAGATACTCTCAGGAGACAGCTATATCTGGATCCTGTCAGCAAGTATTTCTTGGCATCTGCAATAGTGTCTGGATTTGGTGTCTGTATATGGGATGGATTTCTAGGTGGGGCAGTGTCGGGATGTCCTTACCCAGTCACAAAAGAACACACATGGTATGCATGTGTGGATAAGTGGATATTAGCCCAAAAGCTCAGAATACTCATGATACAATTCACAGACCACATGAAGATCAAGAAGAAGGAAGGCCATAGTGTGGCTTCTTCAGTTCTTCTTTGAAGGGGGAACAAAATGCTCAAGGCAGGAAATATGGAGACAAGTGTGGAGCAGAAACTGAAGGAAAGTCTATTAAGAAAGCATTCTTGTAACCAAATTTCCCACAGGTATTAAATGGGTAGAGACACAGGTAAAGCCTAAGACTTGTGAACCTCATCCTATGTTCCTATGACTATGCTGCCATTCTGAGCATCATGCTATTAAACATTGGATTATGCTTGAACTAGGGAATCTGCTTGAACTCATTGGCATGAAAGGAACTTTAGAGTGCATTGTAGACAGATGAAATACAAACATCTGAGAAACGCCTATTTTTATTTTATGTATATGGGTGTTTTGCTTGCATGTATTTCTTTACACCATGCATTTGTAATGCAGGAGGAAACCAGAAGAGGGGTACAAGGTTCTCCTGGAACTCACCTTCCAGACCTAGGCACCTTGTGGTTATCTGAAATTGAATCCCTGTCCTCTGGAAAAGTAACCTGTATTTTTAACTGCTGAGATGTCCAACCCACAAGAAATATTTTTCAAATGATCAACATCCTTAGCAACTGGAGAAGTCTAAATTAAGACTACTTTAACGTAGTAGTCTCACTCGGTAGGAATGACTAACTTCGAAAGAATAAATGATGGTAAATGTGAGTAAAAGAGAAAACTTACTACTGATGGTGTGAGTGCAAACTACTGCAGCCACCATGCAAATAAGCATGGAGATTTCTACAATAGCTGATAGTGGATCTACAATATGAGCTGCCTATTCCATTTTTGGTCATATACCCAATAGACACTATATCTTGCTGCAGAGATACCTACTTATCCATGTTTATTGCTGTTCTATTCACAGTTGGGAGGGAATGAAAACAACCTTGCGTTTGTCTGGACATGTTTTATCTGACATACTTTTTCTCTTCTATGTTTTCTTTATCATCTTTAATTCTACACTTCTGGGTGTTATGAATGATGTGTTATTTTCCCCAAGATGTCCTTATGATATGATTAATCCTGTTTGATTCTGTAAACTTATATTGAGAAATGATCTTCTATCAAGCAAATCACCAAGCAGTGAAGGTATTTAGATGAATGAGTGATGGTTATTTATTTGGAAATGTTCACATCTGACTACAAGAGCTAGCAATTAAAGCAATTAATTAAAATGATCCATCCAACGGTTGAAAGAAAGATCCCTCTATGTAGGAAAATAGCTATTTCTTCCAGAAGTGATGAAATTCATTGAGTAGATGTCCATTGGCAGGTAGGTAGGAGTTCACTAGTTTCGGAGGTGCCTTGTTTACCATGTAGCTTTCATCACTGCTAGATGTGAGCATCAAAAGTGACAACCTCTGTGGTGGTAAATGCCTGTGAGTGAGAAAAGGAAAACTAGGGTGCTATTAGTGAGAGTCAGCACAAACAATTTCAGTCTCTACTCCTTGAAAAGTTTGGGCTTCATATGGAAGGCAACAGGAAGCCCTTGGATATCTATGAAACCAATGAAAATACTTTGAATAGACATATAAATTCAGATAGATGAAAGGCTCCACATTGTGTCCATTGTGTATCTCTCATATTGGGTTTGGCATGGAGGGCTAGATTTACCAGAGTGTGAGGATTTTCAGCAGTGTGCAAGACTGAGATTTCCCATCTTCTCAGCTTTGAAGATTGTGCTTGCTCAGGATAAGCTGGAAGAAGAGGAGAGAGGGAATGAAGAGGAAGAGGAAGGGATGCATAGGTCTGGATTTTGAAAGCAAAGGTAGGCTCTGGACCTTAGCTGCCTACATCCATTCTGTACTTATGTGCCTTCTTAGGTACACAAATTTCATAGTCTGTGATGTGTCTGTGTTTCACTTGGGAGGCAGAGGCAGGTGTATTTCTGAGTTCGAAGCAAGCCTAGTCTACAGAGTGAGTTCCAGGACAGCCAGAGCTACACAGAGAAACCCTGTCTCAAAAAAAAAAAAAAAAAAGTGCTTGGGACAATTTTTGTTCTAGCATCTCAACTTACTATGGATAACAAAAGACCAAGTTATTGTGATACAACTTGACAAGCATCTTGACAGAGGATCAATGGCTATGCAATATTATTATTTTACTGAGGCTAGTGTTTACTGAGCTACCACCTGCTGTCCTGCAAAGGAGCACATACTGCATTTAGCATAGGCTAGAGAGATTTACATGTACTCTACCAATTAACCTCATAACTACCAGTGATAGACATAGGCACTTATATTTCTGCATTACTCTGTCTTTAGAAGAATGTTATTTAAGGCTGGCAAGTCATTTGCAGATGATCACACGCATGTACAATGTTATAAGGACTCTAACTGAGTTAGTCTGATGGCCAGCTCATTCTTTTTTTCAATGACTGTTTTCTTCCAAGCAAATCAAACTGGTCACCATTTAAATTTTTATATCTTTTGTGGCTAAATATAAGTTATCAGAGCTTCCACATGGGAAGTGTTTTAAAATGTAATATGTGTTTCATATATTTGCATAACTATTTCTTGTAAATTCCTACATACTTCCTCTCTTATTTGATCCCCATATCTTCATCTCTATCATTTCTGTCTCATACTCCTCCTTGTCCTGCTCTTTTTTCTTCCCTCCTCTCCCTCTTCCTTGCCCCTCCTTCCTCTCCTCATCTTCCCTCTCTCCTCCTCCCCTTCTTCCTCCTCCTCCTCATCCTCCTTACCTCTCCTTCTTCTCTTCTTGTCTCTGTTTACAATTTGTCAACTTAAAGAAATTTTTGCTGAGGCAGCTCAGCTCATTGTATAATGTTGAATTCATTACTTTCTTCCTTCAGCTTTGGTCTGTTTTGATTGTGCCAGTATCCTCAGATATCACTTTTCTCTCATAAGTAGTAAAATGAAGGACTGAAGACACAGCAGATTCTGTACTACACATTGTCCTAATTTGAATTTCTTAAGTATAAGGACTTTCACAATCTTTCAAATAAGCATATATAAGTTTATAAGTATGCAAACTCTGCTGCTTTATGGTATTTTTATGGTAGTCTAATAGATATACCTTGTTGCCTTCCAGTAGCTCTTGACTTCCCAATAGAAATATATGAGTATAAGCATGAATGTGTATAAGAGAATCAAATTATAAATAAAAGTTAACAAGACATTCCTTGAGTTAAACTCATCAAGACTACCATAAGAGTCAGTCATATAAGGGACAGGAGCTCATCTCTGGTATCTGAACATGTGGAATCCAATAGATCTGATGGACCCAACAGTGAGAGATAGTCCAGTTTCATTATCTGTGATTATTAAGTACTTTATGTCAATAGTATCAAGGTCTACATAACTTGACTGGTGGTGGTGGGAATGTGAATGCTTTAAGCAAGCCCTTTGACTATCTGCTAGTCAATGCCATATACTTCAATTTTCTAAAGTACTATAGAATTCACCTTTTATGACATGCAATAAAGAGAAGAGAAAGAAAATCATTTGAGCTATAGAACAAAGCTCTGATTAGATTAAGGACACCACAGTGAATGTCTGACTCTCATTTCTCTGCCTTATCAGTCACCACTATTCTGGATAGATGAATCAATAAGAAATGGAATTGTACAACATACACACACAGGCTGTCTACACATACCTAACTGTATGCCTTTTGTCATATTTCTGAATCAAACTTTTAATTTTCAAAAGGTATTCCTATCTAGTAATATACATATTTGACTCTTACAATCTAAGTATTAGAAAGTATTAGAGACCAATCTATATTTAAGGGGGTTTACTTTATTTAAGGTTAAAGTCAAAATAATTTCAATGTGTATGATAGTTAAATTTCACTTATTTTCCAGTGAAATATTGATAAATGTTTATGAATATAATCTCATTCATCCATGTGTACTGATTAATTTCTTCAATTTATTCACTGATATGCAAATGTCCAGCACTGATTCCACTTCATCCTAAAATTGCTAATTGGCAACTCAATTAGCATCATTCATAAATCCTAACTTTCCTGAGGTTTCATACAAAATTTTTAACTAAATGAATATTTGCTTGGTAAAGCATGTAATTGGAAATACATATAGATAAGGTATATTCACTGCTTGTAACAATTGTTCTATTTTCAAAATAATTTCTGAATTTGGAGGAAAATTGACTACAGCAATTTTGATAGATAAAATTGGTGAAAACTTGTGTATATCCCTAAACATGGATTTTGCTGTGCTGTAAATCCAAGCAGAAAAATATCTAAGAAAAAATATAAGCAATAAAAACAGTTACTGACAGAAGACAATGTTGGAATTAAAAGAGAAAGACAGCATTCTGTGAGAGGTTTCTAGGAGAGCTTTGCAATTTCATATGAAATATTTATTCATTCAGGCAATACTTTTAAGGACCTATTGTATTGTAAATGCCTTTTGGGGATATTTGCAATACATCAGGTAACACTGGAAAACAAACTCAAAGTTTCATATATATTTTTAAACAATGTATAGTGATAGGCATGATTAATAAGCAAGTCACCTAGCTTGGCAGAGTGTTATAAGTGCTAGCTGTAATAAAATTGGAGAGGTCAGAGTATAGCCGTGAAGTTTTCTGAGGCAGAGTTAGAGTAGGATTGAGTGATAACTGTCAGTAGGTTCAACCCCTGTGGCAACTGCCTTGGAAAAATGTATAATAGTGAATTTGGCAAGAACCATGCTTCAAAGACAGGTTCTAGAAGGAAACAGGCTCTACAGCGTCTCTGAACTTATTAATAGTAAGCTAGTAATGGATAAGCTTATGCCTTAGTTCATTTTATTTAAAAGTTTCAATTAAGCTGACACTCATAAAACTAACATAACCTCAAGAATCAAGGTATCAAAGTGGCCACAAATTGGAAAAGCAAATGGAACAAGTAGAGAAAGAATTAAGGTGAAGGCCAAGGCCCAGACTCTTTTCTATGTGTTGGGTGTGGAGAGACACTGGAAAGAAGGCTCATGATATGCATTGTGTTTGAAAAGAATAATTCTGGATACTAATATTTTTGTGAGCTATATAGGCCAAGGCAGAATCAGCAAATGCAGTAAGAGGTCATTGCAGTATTCCCGCTGAGAAATGAGAGTCAGTTTGATAGGAATAAGACAAGTAATCAGGCTCTGGGTGTATTTTGAGGATAAAGCATTGCATGATGGATGGAAAACAAAATGTGATTGAAATAGACGAACAAGGTTAACACTGATTTTTATTTAATCCTAAAACGGCTCCCTAAGATCAGGCATCCATTTCACAGCATGTTAGCTTTGAATGGCTGTCACACATCCAACTACAGGCCTTGACTTGTTAGTTGAATATGGGTTTGGAGTCTGAGAAAGAGATATGGGCCAAAACTATAAAATAGTCTATCTTTGCTATGAAAATAAAGACATGTGCAGAATAACAGCTACCAAGAGAATGAGGGCAGGTAGAGATACAGAAGACAAGTGACTGAATTCTGATGAGGACTGAGAAAGAACAAACAAACCAACACACAAAGGAATTTTTTTTTTTAATGAAGGAGACATTCTGCCAGCTCCATGAAGTTGAACAGGATAATATTCAACTCTTGGTTTCCCCAACAAACACATATTGGGTGGTCTTATTTAAGTAGTCACAGTCACATGGTATGAAAGTACACTTGATATCATTCAAAGAGCAGAAAATTCACAAAGACCTATGCAGATGACTTATTTAGAGAATTTATGTTTATAGGAAGCTGAAAGTAGATTACTCAGGGTGGCTTGCTCACCTGCTTGCTTGACTGTGAACAGAATATATTTGTCAATGAGAACATCTCAGTATAAAAAGGGAAATATCATGAGAGGTTTTCTTGAGAAATGGAAGAGTAAGTCCAACATGAGTGTATGGGTGTGACTGGCTGTCATCAGGGCTAGCCTGGAACTCTTAGTCATATAATGTAAGTACAGAGTCATCAGTTCTCTATCTATAGTCAACAGCTGAGTTCAAGTATAAATATAGACAATGGTCTAACCAAGTGAATCCACTGAGAAGGTTAATATATTACACTTGTATACAGAGGAGTATTTCAGCATGTTGACTGTTGAATTTATTCAATGTAAAGAGTAAATATAAGTATTCCAATAATGAAGAGAAGAAAACTTTGCAGCTTAAAAAGTAGGAAGTTCTGTGAGCTTAAATGACTATAGATAAGGAAAGAGTAGAGGGATTAGGCTAGAAATTAGGACACGGTGATCAGCGATTAAGACGCATACCCTCAAGGATTCAGAGGTGTGGCATCTAGAGAAAAATAATATTTATGAAGGCTCGAGCAGACTGTAGTTATGGTGATATAAAGGAGGAAATCATCTGAAGATAGGATTATGGTCATAGAAATATCCAGTCAAAATTTGAGGAGGATTACATTTACATAAGCCATCCTAGAACTCAGAGTGGTACTGGAGACTAACACTGAACCAGGGATGCTGGTGAGAAGGATGCACAGAAGTTGTGTTATGTGACTGTTCAAGGGATATATGAAAAGATGTCTACTCACCCCACATAGGGAACCAACAAAGGACCAAAGTAACATTTTCACTGAGGTTTAACCTGGCAAATCAATAAATTTGTCAGAGTTCCAGAAGCATAGCTGACTCAAAAATAATAGCATCACTGGAAAGCCAATCTTTCCCCACCTCATAGGTGACAATTCACAAAATCTACATCCTGGAGTTTTCTTCAGGACTATCAGATACCTTCACAGGTTGACAATTCTTCTGCAGACAGCTCAGTTGGTGACAGAGTCTCCCTTCCACAGCCACTATCTCTTGTTAGTATAACCTTGGAGAGGTGCTTTGCAAATCTTGTAAGACTCGACTTTTAAGGACCTGTGAGTTTTGTTTACTTTTCTTTAAAATATCATGTGCTTCCCTCTTCTCTAGAGGAGAGATTTTAATCCAGAGAAATTGCCACACAAAATGCTTTCCAAAGAGTATTAAGTTATTTTTGCATGCCTGTGCACAAAATACCTGGAGAAACGACTTAATTTCCTTACTCTTTTAGAGGGCTCAGCAGTCCAAACAAAGAGCAATTCATGTAGTCTGGGGCCAGGAAGCATAGAAATGAGAAAGTAAGCACTCAGCTGGCAGTCTTGCTTTTCTCTTTTGTTCCTCCTACATCCTAACCCAAAGGATAGTATGGCCCCATTTATTTAATCCTCTCTAGAAACCTACTCATGGCACACACATAGGTGTTTCTCACTAATCTCCTAACAGATTGTGAGTCACTTAAATTTGACAATGAAGATTAACTATCATATCATTAATCATCATATGAAGAAGTGTGTAGTAATTAGCTCTCTGGAGAATCAAATAAATATTGTCATGTGTAGTATCTTTTTCATTTTAAGATATAAATTTCACAGTAAAAAATATCTGATTACTTACAAAAACATAGCTAAAAGAAATGTGCATGCTCCATTCTCACAATAGGTGAAGGCTGTCTCCACCAAGCACTGGTGAATGGTGACAATGATGGAAATAATAATTAGGACTATGGAGAGAGAAATCCCAACTCCCATCCCAGTAGCATGAAATCTGTGTGAGAGCAAGGAGATCTACTTGATAATACTATGTGGGAAGGTGGGTCCTTGAGATTGAGGAAATTTTCTATAAAAGAAAAGATGATGATCTGGACATAGTGCTGGCCACTTATAATCCTGAAGCTCCAGAGGCAGAGGAAGGCAGATATATGTGTGTTCAATGGCTGGCTGTTTTACACCGAAAGTTTCTCTCCAGCCAAGGCTACACGTTGAGAATTTGTGTCAAATAAAACAAATAAACAAAATCAATTCAGGCATTCTATTCAACAAGAAGAAGAAGAAGAAGAAGAAGAAGAAGAAGAAGAAGAAGAAGAGGAGGAGGAGGAGGAGGAGGAGGAGGAGGAGGAGGAGGAGGAGGAGGAGGAGGAGGAGGAGGAGGAGGAGGAGGAGGAGGAGGAGGAGGAGGAGGAGGGAGGAGGAGGAGGATGGAGGAGGAGGAGGAGGAGGGAGGAGGAGGAGGAGGGGGGGGAGGAGGAGGGGGAGGAGGAGGAGGGGGAGGAGGAGGAGGGAGGAGGAGGAATAGAAGCTTTGACTAATGCTAGATCCTGAATTTCAGAGAGTTATATGGTAATATTTGAAAATCAGAAAGGGAGTACCAAAAGAGATTCATTTTTATCAGGATAAGGATAAGTTCCAGTTTGGTTTTTGTTGCTGTGATCAACACAATAAAGACAAAACAACTTTGTAGGGAAAAGCTTTATTTAGCTACAAATTACATTCTGTAATTAGGGCAACCAAAGCAAGAGCTAGAGCTAGGAACTTGAAGGCTGGAATGGAAGCAGAGATCATAGAGGAATGCTACCTGAGTTGTATGCTCTCTAGGGCTTGCTCTGCTACTATTTTTTAACACAGCTTAGATCCACTTGCCTAAGAATGTCACTACTCATAGTCAGCTGAATGCCCCCAGAAACATGTTGGAGGATGTTCTCAGTTCAAGTTCCTTCTTCCCAGATGACTATAGGTTTATACCAAGTTTACAACTTAAAAAGAAATGTGACAGGGTGTGGTAGATAATAGTTGACAGGTGACTGGGATTTCTCAGAAAGGCATAAGAAGAATTCTGATAAATCCTATCTGTAGCACCAGAGAAGCTGTGTTACTGACTTGAAAAGAGTCTTTGGCTTTGTTCTCTCTTGAGCTTTGTCAGGAATGAGTATGAGGGTACCTTCACATCACTATGGATAGACCTAAGCAGAGAGGGCTACTTACTAGCACACTCCCTCTGGCTTGCTCAGTTACTTTTATTACATAGCCTAGGCAAACATACCTGAGAATATTACCACCGCCAGTGGGCTGTCCCTTACATGGATTAGTCTAGACTGTGTATCATACTATTTTCTGTGGACGTTTCCATGTCGAATTTTTTACTGTCTTATATGATCCTCCATGCTTTATGTGGTTTTTCACATTACTTGGAATCAGCTTTGTTAAAATATAAACTCTATCAGAAAGCTTGTCTTGGATTGGTGGGAGGGGGTGGCTCAGTCAGTAAAGTACTTGCACAAGACAAGGACAAGAGTATGGATTCCAAAATCTCTCGTAAAAGCTGAGAGAAAAGTGGATGTTGTGCCCACTTATACTCTCAGCACTTCAGAGGGGAAGCTGAAATGGGTAACCACAGGATTCTGGCTAAGCCAGAATTACTTAACTCCTGTGTTCAGCAAGATAATATGCCCTAATAAATGAAATGGAGATTGATCCAGGGAAACAGCTGATATCAACTTCCAGCCTACACACCCAAACATATGCATCCACACACATACAAACATGTTTACAAATATGTGTACACAGCTTGTATGTGTGCTGGGGGGAAGGTGGGAGGGAAGGAAGGAAGGGAGGGAGGGAGGGAGGGAGGGAGGGAGGGAGGGAGGGAGGGAGGGAGGGAGGGAGGAAGAGAAAGAAAGCATATCTCAGAGTTTCATACAATAATCAAAATCTTTCATGGCATAATTGTCCCTTTTTCCAAATGTGCATCTACATGTTATACCAGTGGTTCTCAAGTTTCTTACACAATTTCTCATGTTGTGGTGATTCCCTAACCATTGAATTATTTTTGTTGTTCCTTCATAATTGTAATTTTGCTACTGTTATGAATCCTAGTGTAATTGTATACGTTTTCCAATTGTCTTAGGTTACCCTTGTGAAGGACATGGTTACATAGATCCATAAAGCAAACCTAGAATATTGTAGTCCTGAAAAGAAGTTTGTTAAAGTGAATCCTTCACATAAAAATATGTCAGGACTAGAGCAATGTCTCAGTATCCAGGAACACTTGATATTCTATGGAATCCAAATTTAATCCCTAGCACCTACATTAGATAGTTCAAAACTAGCTGTCATTCCAGCTCCGGAAAATACAATTACCTCTTCTGGCCTCTGAGAGCATGCACAGATGTGCATAATAAATAAAAGTATAAAAATAAATATTTAAAATATGTCATTTGTTAGGGGCCGTCTAGCTGTATAATGCAATGTAAGGTATCTTATAAAGCTCATAACACAATCCTCATAATAATTTTTAAACTATTATATAGGGGGACAAATGAAACTTCAGAGTTCAATGACTTTGCCAAGGTCAGAAGCTTAACACCAGTCCTATTGTGTATCTGACTTCGAAAATAATGCATTCAGTTGTTTTTCACTGGCTCACTTCTTGAGAGATGTAAATGGGTCCATATGTAAGAAAAATAAGAGCTTTGACAATTTTCAGAGTTATAATGACTTCAACATATCTGGCCACACTCTGAGATTCTCCAGCAGGATTGGTCTTAGTATTTGTAATCCTAACGGCACCTGAACTGACAAGCTTAGATGGAAGAGGCACTGTCAAACTGATAGGGCCTGCCAGCTGGTTGCCATACATCTGGTTAGGAAGCAATCTGATAAATCAACCTAAAGATAAGCCAGATGTTAGCTTAAATCAAGGAGAGTGACAGGTACTTAGCAGTCAGAAAGAATAAAATGTTGATATCCAAATGCTAACACATTGGTTGAAAAATTTTCATTTCATTGTATGATTTTTTTTTTATAATCCTAGAATAGAAAATTACCTCAAGCCAGTTTTCTGGTATACTTCTATGTTGTGTGCTAAGGGCTATACCAAATATTATTTTTTATTGCAAAAAAAAATATGTTTCCCTTTACCACATGCAAACTTTATATGCCTCAGTACAGGGAAACGCCAGAGCCAAGAAGTGGGAGTGGGTGGGTAGTGTGACGTTTTTACATCAGTGTAAAAACAGATTATGAGAATCCTGGTGCCTAAAGAATGTCAGCAAACAATGGTGAAGCTCACCTGGGCCTTCAAAGCAGATGCCATCTACCTTAGCCACTTCTCTACTGCTGGGAAGATACATCTGACAATGGAAGCATTTCATTGAGGGCTTGCTTACAGTTTCAGAGGTTTGGTCTGTTATCATTGTGACAGGAAGAATGGCAGCAGGCAGGTAGTTTGGGTTCTGGAGCAGTAGTTGTGATCTTAAATCTGAACCTGGAGCATAAGATAGCAAGAGGCCCCACATAGGCTTTTGAAACTCTAAAACCTACTCCTAATGACACACCTTCTCCACCATGGCCGACCATCTTAATTCTTTTAACACACTCTACCAAAGAGGGACCAAACATTCAAGTGTATGAGCCTACAGGGTTATTCTTATTCAAACCACCACAACATATAGAAATTGAAAACACTGGAAACAGGCTTGCCAATACAATGGCTACTAGGAAAAGAAAGACCTGGTAAGAAAGATGTGATGCCCAGACACCTAGAAAGATATACAGAGCATCTCAACCTGTATTGAAAGAGTGGGCTTGCTGGGCATGGTGGCACACGCCTTTAATCCCAGAACTCGGGAGGCAGAGGCAGGCGGATTTCTGAGTTTGAGGCCAGCCTGGTCTACCAAGTGAGTTCCAGGATAGCCAGAGCTATACAGAGAAACCCTGTCTCGATCCCCCTGCCCCCCAAAAGAAAGAAAGAAGGAAAGAGTGGGCTTCAGAGTCAGTTGACCTTTCAACAGACTACTGTCAGCATACTTATGGAGCCCCTTGTGGAGATTTCATATTAAGCTCTTTGTGGGAAAAGTACTTAGGCAAGAAAAACACACTCATACCTACAGTGACCTTTGTTACAATGTAGAAAAGACAAAACAACAGATGTAAAATATACTTAGATCACAAGTTGATAGCTGCAAAGTATGCACTGTCTAATAAAAGGTACTGTCATTCTGATTTAGGCTCACCAAGGAAGGATCCAAAAGCAACAATAGCTTATTGTTGACACAAGAGGTTGGGTAGGATTTGACTTATTGAATTTAGGATTGATGTTTGTATAATATTTAGTCAATGATCTCAGCATTTGGGTTTTACGATTTTATCATTACCGATTAGCGATAACCAAAAGGTAAAGACAGTGTCACTACCGCATAACCACAGACATTCACAAGATCTAAGTGTCAAAGGCATGCTGTTAGGGTACAGCAGACTTTGAATTTAAATGGTCAACCCATGGCTGTGCATCTGAACTTTACAGACTAGAAAGCCTTGAGAAAGGGGATCAGGGCAACATGAAAATATAGCATCTTTTCCCTGGCAGGAAAGCCCCCTGCTTATATAGATATGTTGACGTAGAGATGTGTAAGAGTGCTCATTCTTTGCTGAGAAAAGCCCTGGAAGACAGTGCGCCTCAGAAAATGTCCTCACTACCCACTGCTGTTATAATTGAGCAAGCATGGGAGAGAGATGTGGAACAGGTTTCTCTATACTGCCAATAACTAGGCATGGGAAAACTCCATAATAAGGAACAGATTCAGCCAAGAGAGTAAAAGGCCACATTTCATTAGTTAAGAAAGCCTCACTCTGTGGTCTTAGATGATTTAGGGAATTTCTAAACTGAGTGACATAGACATCTTGTGGCAGTTGTAATTGGCTTGATCCCACTTCTTCCCAGCCTATATTCCTTATTAGAAAATTGTGTCCAGGCTATACTCTTAAAGTTGTTTGTAGATGAAAATGAGGGAGAGTTAAAGAACACACAAACCAGTGACTTTGATCTCACATTGCCTGCATTGTAGTCCTGGAATGACACGAAATTCTAAAGTAAAAATAACCTTCTCATAATCTTTATGAGTATTAATGGATGTAACTTGACCATGACTGTGATGATGTTTTTACTGTTCAACCATATAATACAAGAAGAAATGTGAATGTTTGGACAAAGAACTCTGAAACCAGCCTGGAATGTTCTGTACCTTGGTGCTGATAGAGAGACTCTCCTCTTTTCTATGAGCAAATGTATTTATAAGGGGAGTATAAGTAAATAAATAACCAGCAAGATTTCTTTCCCCATGATTTTATATCCCTTGTAACTTGCTACACAGAGCTACATGGCAGGAATTGCTAGCTTTTTACAAACAAGTAAAGAATAAAAAACTAAATTGTAATTGCCTACAGCAAGTGGACTCAAAGTCACTCATGAAAAGTTTCTATCCATGGAGGAATGTGAGAAGTCCAAACTGTATAGATACACATAGCTGCTGTGTGCTCATGGCTGCAATAACAATGTCAAATTTGGTGACTATCATTCCCTGATATTCCTTCCCATCCTCTGGATCCTAAATTCTTTTCCACACTTTTCTGTGATGTTTCCTGGGAATCTCGAAAAGGAGATGACATAGATGTATCACTTACAGATCTATTTGCTCCTTAGTCACATATTCTCAATACATTGATCAGATATTCGTCTTGGCATTAGCCATGACTCTCTTGCAAAATGTGGGTTTGTTGTCCCTGGCTGTGGTCTTCAGTAGTCAATGGGTATGAATATTAATATTTAGAAGGTAGTTTTATAATGTGTTCAGGCAGAGAAACAATGTTATCGTGTGTCCACTTTGTCCCATGTCCTCCTCAGGTCCTGGCTTTTGGATGGGTTTACAGCACCAGGTGGGTCTTTCCTCCTATAAAACACCCCTCAATCCAGTCAGTCATAAACTTAATTTCTGAATAATCAATGGGACATTTTGCCTGGAAGTTAGGTATTGTTACAAACATTTTCTGCAGGTGGGTGAGACCACTTATGGGTTATGTGCTCAGCACTCAGCCCAACTCCCCAGACACCTTGAACACTAGCCAACATGGAGGGGTTCTTCAGCTCAGTTTCATTTTGATCCCATAGATCAACTCAGTTTCATCTTGATCCTGTAGATTAAAATTTGGATGAATCATGTGGCAACTTTATCAGTAAGATCTTACCCTGTCTCACCCTGTCAGCCAAGCAATAGTTATAACTGTTAGGCCCACAGTTTAAAGTGGTACTCAATGCTGTCTATCCACTAGATCCATGGTCCTCAACCTTTCTAGTGCTGTGACACTTTAATGTAGTTTCTCATGTTGTGGTGACTTCCAACCATACCATCTTTCCTATTACTACTTGATAATTATAATTTTCCTACTGTTATAATGTGTTTTCCAAAGTTCTTAGGTGAGTCCTTTGAAGTTTGAACTCACACTCCAAAGGATGAATGACTCACAAGTTGAGAACCACTACTCTAGCTCATATGTGACCATGATACTTGTGGTGAACAGAAGCCTGATCTGCTGAAAGTATTGCCAATAATGGTCCTTCCGGACAGATAAGACAGTGTGGGTAAAAGTAAGACATAATGTGTTTATTGAGATGTTGTAAGCCGCCCCCACCCCCGTTTTCTTACTGAGCTGCCTTGAGAATCACTGAAATAAAGAAAGTTAGAACACATACCCCAGTGTCTAGCCCTTTGAAGCACTAAACAAAACTGTTCACAACAAAGGCAAAAGCGTGTCCATGAAAAATTGCAAAAGAGCCTTGTGGGATATACTAACCTTCTGTGGGGGGATAGCATAATTGGAGTTCTGTTAACGATATAAGTGTTCATTTTACCAAAGCACCTGATGCAATCTCTTGTAAAAATTTAATTGCAGACTTAATTTCAATTGTCTTCTACATGGATTGAAAGGTGGCCTGAGGAGAGCAATATAGGAGAACTCACACCAGCAATATGCTAATTGAAGCAGGTTGTCTGAATGGAGGTCTACAATGTTTTTTGACTGTGTGCATTATCCTGAAAATATTTATGCATGAGTGATTTAGTAGGCAGTTTTGACCATGTAAAGTCACCAACCTTACATTTGGGGTGCTAACTAGAAGAGCTTCACTTTTCACCATCCATGCCTCATATTAACCCATCTGAATCATGTTAGTCATATTTACTCAAGCACATAGATTTTTGAGTTCCTGACTCACAGTTTTCAAAGTCACATGTTTGGACAATGTGAACAGAGAATTCTAGAAGCTGGGTCTTAGGGATTAACTTGTTTAGTTCTGTCATTGTATAGAGGGTTTTCCCCAGAGTTCCATAAAAGGTAAGTCACATCTCAAACACTAGATGGTTGGGTTGATGTTTTCACATAGTATAGACTGCTTGCCTGGCATTTGTGAATATTTGCATTCAATTCCCAGCACCTCACACAAGAAACAGCATGATGTTTCAGTCCATTGTGGTTGCTACAGCCAAATGCCTTACAGTAGCTTGAGTATTTCATTCTACCTACTGGAGTTAAAAAGTCCAAAAGGAAGTGGCTAACAAACTTGAGGTTCAGGAAATCCTGGCTTTCTCTGATTAAACAAAGTAAAAGATTCCATGGTGCTTCTTTGAGCCTCTTCTTAAAAGAATTGATCTTCTGCATGAGTTTGCAACACACATGAAAGTAACTTCCCAAATGCTCTAACACTTATGACTGTTGCAGGGGATATTAGTGCCCATGGCATGGCTTTTGGAGTACACAAGAAGATCATCAGGTTAGGAAGACAGGTTCATCTCAGAATCTCAGTAATATGGCTGATTTATAACTTTCATGAGCAGAATGTTCTTACTATGGTATAGAGCTGTTCAATATTTTAAAATGAAATAGCCCAGAGGGCCTCAAGAACATGCAATCATAAGCAATAAAATTATCTTGTGCAACATATGTTTAAATCATCCTCATCTATATCCCTACATTTTACAGCCCACTGAATTGCAGATATATTTTCCAGTGAATCATGGTTATTTATTTATTTTTCTGCTCCTTCACTTCTGACCATGTTAACTTTCATGTCCCTCTTCAGATCCAAGGTCTCCTTTGTCTATGTTGCCATGGTCCCAAGAAATTGGTATATAAGTTTTGCCTTTATCATTTGATGTTTGTTTTTCCTCAGCTAATGAATTGCATTGACAAGAGCTAACAGAAGGGAAAAATGAGGTTAGATCACCATGGTTACCTTCCTCCCTTGTTGAATGAGGATCATGTATACTTCCATGAATGGTTAACCCCTTCCAGGGTCTGTGTACTGTCTTCCCACCAGCCTGTCTTTATGTGGTACAAACACGTCAGGTTCATGCTCTGTCCCTAGTTATATTCTTTTAAATGAATACGTATCCTGTGTGTAAATTCTCCCTAAATCACATATTTTGGATATACCACCTTCTTCCAGTCAAGATCTCAATGGCACAATGAATACTCACAGAAGACACACTTCCTTGAAGTAATGTGGCAAGTGACTTAAAAGATCTGTGAGCAAATAATTTTATTTTCTACACACTTTCATTTAATTTAGAGTAAGTATAATTTCCCTTGTTTCCTTTCAGATTTTTCTGCATGAATAAGTTTCATAACTATTTCCTGATTCAAATTTATATATTCAATCAAATTAATCTACATTTTGTCCAAATATCATGAGTCCTATATTACACCTGGAAACATTTCCTTTCATAAGATCATATGAAGATAAAATTTTTCCTGAGGTGAATATATTATTTTCTGTCTTATGAAACAAAGACAGTCACATCCAGGTTTAGTGGCTTACAAGTTTATAATCTAGGAAGAACACCAGCATCAGACATCCAGACAATTTGAAACCACTGAGATGAACTACTGATAATAAGCTTTGAAAGACCTCATCAGCAAAGTTAACATTTTCTAGGTTTTTTGTTTGTTTGTTTTGTTTTGTTTTGTTTTGTTTTTCCTGTAGTGAGAACAGTGATGGCAGTAGGAAAAAATGGTTATATTAATTCATATTCTAATTTCACATGGAAAGTGGATACTGAAAATGCTGTACACAGCATAAAGAGGTTTGTATCAGTTTAGTGGATAATTTTGCATAGAAGAGAATAGAGTGATGTTAGGAAGAGTATTGTTTTTTAGTATAGGACTCCTGCTATATGAATGAATTTCACAATCATATTATATATTTTTGCTCACTTTATGTGTTTCCTCTGACAATATCTGTGTGAAAATATAGACTGTCAGCTCAAGGATAATGTCTATTTTGTCTTAAACTTAATATGATAGTACTAATGCTCTCTAATAAACAGAAAATTAGTGTCTATGTCTTAGTAAAGGATACATACATATATGTGCTTAGATATCATATTACCATTTTATATACATATACATATTTGCATATACATACACATATTTTATATAAAGATATAGAGGAAAATACATCTATCGTTTGAAACAAATGTGATAATCCTTATAATGTGAATATTTCTGTTTCTGCAAAAAAAATAGCTCAATTTCTTAAAACTAACTTCTAAGAAGATGGCATTAAGCCGGGCATGGTGGTGCATGCCTTTAATCCCAGCACTTGGGAGGCAGAGGCAGGCTGATTTCTGAGTTCAAGGCCAGCCTGGTCTACAAAGTGAGTTCCAGGACAGACAAAGCCATACAGAGAAGCCCTGACTCAAAAAAAAAAAAAAGATGACATTAAGAGCTAGTCTTCGGGGAACATAATGAGTTCATGAAAGAATGAATGTAACTAGTACCTCTATCTAAACCTCTATTTATAACAAAGAGAACAGCAAAACATCAACAACAACAAAACCCAAAACATAACACAAACAATGGACCTATGGCCCTTCCTATCATAAATTGAAGCTATAGAAAAGCACAGTGGTTGAGGTGGCAAATGAGCTCTTGGAAGACATAAATCAAGTGGGGTTTCATTTAGAACATTCAGGGCTCAGGACTATTTATAGATTTTATAAATTACCTGTTCAATATGTTTTATATTAACTGCATTGAGAAAATATCTAAAAATAAAAAAATGTCTTCTGTATATTAAAAACCCAATAGTTTTAAAGAATTCTCTATCCTGTGCCATAAATAGCAGTATGAAATTACATTTGTGACTAAATATCTACTTAGTCTATCTTTAGATTAATTTTTACCATCTGCTTTTGCCAGATGTAGATTTTTCTCAAAAAAAAATGTCCAAGAAAACACATAAATTAGGAAAAACATATTTGTGGCTAGTCTTCTTTAAAAGGCACAGTGTTTGGTATTCTGCTCTTTGTAAATAGGAATTCAACTTTGCCATCCAGTCACCCAACCAACAAAATTAGGTATGAATTACCATTATTCTTTGTTAGAAAACAGAAACCATTGATGTTTATGTAAATGGCGATCCAAGGAGGCAAATCAGGAACTTGCATATTGCATTTCAGTGTTGAGTAAACCACTTACCCTCTTAGCACAAGCTTAGGAAGCTGACCTTTGCTCCACTTAGTTGCTATTGCATTAGCACAGCCTCTTCTAAACAATAGTGTCAAACAATCTAAAACACTTCTTACCAACCCAACACACATGCAGAAAAGGCAAAGAAAATCTATTGAAAGAAAGGACAAGACTCTTCTAAAATTAAAGAAATGTTTACTCAGAATACCAGGCCAGCTAAACTTATGAAGAACTACTCTGTACATAGCTCAAGGACACACAAACTTGCCTGTTGTTTCATCTTTAAACTCAACACTTACATTACTTCTGGCTCTGAGATAAATTCTTTTCTAGAAGGAAAAACTTAGGGCCTCCTACTTTTTAATCTAACTTTGCTTTTTATAAAAGAAACTGCAGTAAAATGCCTTGGTTATGACAGAAGAGTAAAAAGCAAACTCGCAAATAATTTAGGACAGTCTTCATATAGTGTCCATCACTACAAACCACAGTGTTAGGTGGCAGGGAGGTGGAAAAGCAGAATAATTCTTCAAAAATTAGCTACTTGGCTCTCTGAAACCCAGGTGGCTACTTGGCATGAGGAAGCCATCCAGTTCTAGAATGAAGCCTTGAGATAGTTTCACACCTGTCTTCATTTTTCTCCATGGTTTTGCTTAACAGTTGTAATTCCCTTAATTTTATAAGTTAATAATTTTTTAATTTAATATAATATATATTATTACATTTAATATATATTTTCATGCAATTTAATAGTGTATATTAATGATATATGTAATTTCATACTATTTATTTATGTAAATATGTATGTGTGTGTAAATATATATATAAAAAACTTTGGCTACACTGATCTCCTCTCCTCACGCCCCCATTAGTGTCATCTCCCCCATTCAACAAATACTCAATCAACTAGAATTCATTTTATTTTGCTTCCTTTTGGTGTTGCTGTATGCTACACTGAGTTTAACCTAGACCTAGTAGGCATGGGTGTGATGCTATCTGGAGCATTAACAAGTCTCCAGTGGTGTTGTCAATGATCATACTGTCTTCTAGCAGCCTATCACCACCATTAGTTTCCCTGAGTGAGGTGTGGTTCCATTAATTCTCTACCACACTTACAACTGACTGCTTATAGGCTTAGTCTTAGGCAGACCCTAGGCAGGCAATTACAGTTGAACTAAGCTCATCAGTGCACTCCATTTTTAATAAATTTGAATTCATTTAATGACTATGTGAGGACATATGCTTATATGAGCACAAGAATGCCATGGAGTTTAGAGGACAATTTTTAGAGTAATTTTCTTTTTCTACTATGAAAGCACCTGGTACTGAACTCATGTCATCAGGATTGGCAGCCATCACCAATACCCCTGAAACATGTTGCTGCCCTATGTCCCCATTCTCAGTAAAGATAATGAAACAAGTGATCCTTCCTAGAATAGCATATGAACTGAGATGAATGAATATAATAAAGCAATTTGTAGAGCTCCAGATATGGTGAACATTTATTAAATAAAAGTTAATTTCACTCCTATCAGTATCCAAATTTCCATAACGATATAATGCTGAGGATTTGCTATACTGGCTGGTTTTGTGTGTCAACTTGACACAAGCTGGAGTTACCACAGAGAAAGGAGCCTCCCCTGAGCAAATGCCTCCATGAGATCCAGCTGTAAGTCATTTTCTCAACTAGTGAGCAAGGCTGGGAAGACCCATTGTGGATAGTGCCATCCCTGGGCTGGTAGTGCTTGGTTCTATAAGAAAGCAAGCTGAGCAAGCCAGGGGAAGCAATCTAGTAAGCAGCATTCCTCCATGGCCTCTGCATTAGCTCCTGCCTCCAGGTTCCTACACTCTGTGAGTTCCAGTCTTGACTTCCTTTAGTTATGAACAGTAATGTGGAAGTGTAAACAGAATAAACTCTTTCTTCTCCAACTTGCTTCTTGGTCATGATGTTTTGTACAGGAATGGAAATCCCGACAAAGACATTTTGCAAATGCAGTTCCTTGAATTAAGTATGTTATACATTACTGTATTATGTTCTCAAATCAGTTCTTCAGGCAGAGGCAGCATCGTTTGATAGTAGTATTGCTTTATGGTAGAATATTCAGCATTAGTTCTCTATCTGCCACTTTGTCCTGTGACTTGAAAAACTGCTTAAAATATTTGAATGTGGTAAGAAGATCTTGGAAAGCTGAAATAATTATAGTAAGTCTGTGGTTGTTACATATAGATTAATTCAAATGTTTATAATCATTACATGTATGCATATATATATATATATAGATAGTATATATTTGTGTGTGTAGTTACCATGAGGAACATTGTTTAGATTGTATTTTTATTAATATCAGAACATTACTTAACTGAAGAATAATAAGGCTCAGAAAATTTATGATATATTTATATAATAGCTGTAGATCCAGAATTAAATGTCAACATCATATAGATTTTACTGCTTTTTTGTTCCTATGTTAGTTAATAGTAATTGGATATTTGATTGAAATGTAGACTCACCTGAAGAATATGCCTCTGTACATACTTGTGAGGTATTACCTTCATTAGATTAACTGAGGCAGGAAGACTTGTCTACTCTGGGTGGTACTGTTCCCTAGGCTGAGATTTTGCATTGCATGAAGAAGAGAAAGCAAGCTGAGCACAAGCGTAGATACATTTGCGTGAATGTATTATAACCAACTGCCTCAAGTACATGCCACCATCATGAGCTAAACCTTTGCACTGTGAGATAAATAAACCCATCCTTTCTTAAGTTGTTTTTGTCATGGTTAGTTTATCACAGCACAAAGAAAGGGAACTGATGACTTCACAGCATGACACTGGTTCAGATTTAGAGCATCAAATGTCAGTGTGGAGTAAGGAATATAAGAAGCATCTTTATTCAAAACATGTTACTAATTTAAAATTTTCCTACCTAAACAGATATATCTTAGACACAAACTGTGCTGGTTTTGTTATCTCTAATTATTTAAAGTCTTGATACTTAGTTTATGGAAATTCTGTGTATATAATCCCATTGGTATTTCACCAACCCAAAATGTATGTGTCATTCTTAAAACTATAAAGGCAATTTGAGACCTGGAGTGGCCCTATGGTAGGAAGTATATAAACAAATAAGTGATTATATGAAAAACATGTATGAGTATATTCTTTGTTTCATCTTTACTAGTTTTCAGGGGAAGATGCACAG
Organism: Mus musculus; assembly: GCF_000001635.26. Lineage (NCBI taxonomy): Eukaryota > Metazoa > Chordata > Mammalia > Rodentia > Muridae > Mus > Mus musculus. Next base: position 95,228,537 of record NC_000073.6, read on the forward strand.
TGTACAGGGAAGAGTAGTCCATGTGAACAGAAATGTATAGTGCTTATATTGACCTAAGTAAACACTCTAAACCATTAGAGGCATTAATTCTCACAATAAGGGAGAAGAGCAGTTTCTATTTCAAGTTCCATTTCATGAACATGATACTGAGTCACAGAGAAGTATTGTCCAGTTGAAGATGACAGGGCTGAGAAGTGGCAGCAGCACCAGCACTGAAATATCCATTCTCATTCTCCACCTGCTAATCCTTGACGCCAAGTAAGAAAAGTGGGCTGTGCTTTATTTCAAACTCTATTCTACTGCATAATTACTACTGTCACTTTGAACTTGACAAACATGTCACCAACACTTTCTAAACACAAGGTTTAGATTCATTCAATTGTATTACATGCCCAATTAAAGGGAAGAAAAAATAGTACTACTCATAATGATGTAAGAGATAAGACAATGCAAACAAATGATACAATTCAGAAGGATGAAGATTCTCAGTCCCATGATTTTCTCACTTTCTGGATATTGCTCCATTATAGTTCTCAATTAAAGTAAAGTATATTGGGAGTTAATTCTTTGTCCTTCCTGCCTTCCTTCATTTCTTTCTTTTTCTTCCTTTTCTTTTAATAAGTCTGAGTCGAAATCCATACATAGGACACTTTCAGAAAGCAAAAGTATGTTTTCTGTCTACAAAATTTGTGAAAGAGCAATTTCATTCCAGAGACAGTGGAGCAGCCCCAAGTGCAGTTTCAAGCTATTCAACTTGTAGTAAAATCTCCTTTAAAAAGCAGACAGGGAAAGCCATCTTATGTCACAGTTTTCTCAGGCTCAAGGGCTCACTCCCATTATCCTCCAGCACTTAGTCAATCCATTTATAACCTGCCAAATTCAAAATATTTTTCCTTTCATTCCTCCAAGAGTTTCAACCCTTGCAGCTGGCATTTGACAGTGTTGTGATGCATCTTCGCAAAAGTACCTCTTTGTTTTCATTAAGGCACCCCTGCATTGTGCTTCTCCTAATTTTGTTAATTGGCAAAGGCCTGATATTCTTTTATTAACTAATACCTTAGTCATCATAACCTTGCTACCACTAGTGTAAGCAGATCCTCGGTAGCATCACCAACTTCATTCCTCAATTATCATAGTATCCATCATTGCTATCATTGGATATTAGCATACAACATACTATAGCACTCCTTTTGCTCTGTTTGGAACCCTGTAGGAATGTCTCATAACATAAGCACATTCTTCTAATCACTTAATATCTTGGTGGCCGATTGGAGAGTAATGTAAGAATAAATGTCATTAGCTGTAAATGGGGGTTGTAGAAATCTGGGGTTGGGGTCACAGGGTTTAATTTTTGAGGTCCATACAACCCCAATCAACTCACTACCACACATATTAATAAACAGATTATTTTTTAAAGAGTAAAGGACATTATGATACAGTGCTGACTAACCATCGATGGGGGGAAATGATACTCTTAAGATGAATTCAATTACATGGAAGCTGGAAGGAATTTCAAGAGAAGTAGCTGAGACTGCTGAGATGGACGATTAAGTAAGGTTTAGGCAGAATCATCAGAGTTGAGGGGTGGGCAGCTTTAAACTGAAAGTTACAGACATTATTGAATGGTTCAAAAGTAATTGCAAAAGAAAATTTAAGGCAAGAAGTACATGGACATGTTTTTAGTAAAGCCTTTCTTCTCTATGCACACCTTTAGTCCCATTGAGCAATGCTCATAATAGTCAATGGATAGGCCTGCTCTTAAATGTGTACTCTGTCTGTCCTTGTTCTGTAGCCTTAATCAAAGAGCTTTAGAAGTTCCAATTTTCTTACGCGTGAAATGTGAAGTCTTTTGCCTTCTAGACTTTCTTAAAAAAAGAACCTATTTATTATTGTCTCATTGTGTTATATGTTTATTTATCCAACTAGCTATAATATATAATATCTACCCTGTTCTCAGATAAAGAATGTAATGTTAATCAAAACTATGCCTATGTGCATGGGCTAATATATCTGCCATGCCTGTTACACAGATGTTATTGCATGATAAATGAATGAACATGCATTTTCTGGTTCCCTTCTCCACCCACATCATAGTCTACAGTTTCTCCTAGCACAACAAGGCTGAACCACATACTTAGCACTAGTTGGGCTTCATTCTTCTCTGCTCTTTGCAACATTTTTAAAGGCAGAGAATGCAAACACTTTTAGAAAGATAGTTTTGAATATACTTCAATGTCCTTTTGATTCTCTGAATTTACCTTTTTGTTCTTTTGTATGTTTATATTGATCCATTTTTCATTACTATAGTAAGATATCTGAGTCAGAATAACTTTATATTTAAAAGAAATTTTATTTTGCATACTTGCAAAACTGTGAATTACATATAGTGTACCAGCATTGCCTTGACACTGGTAAGAAACTCATGGCAGATAACAACAGAAGAGTACATGGAGATCACGTGGAAAATGGGACTCCAACAGGCAGCTAAGGTTCTATTATTCTTTTCAAATGGCATGCCTTAAAAGACCTAAGGGACTCTCAGTAGGTTCAGTTCTTACAGGATCCATACTATTTTGTAATGGCACCAATCTAAGGACCACTATCTAAGTCACAGGAATATAAATCTCACAAAGGTGATTATATGTATACTCTCTCCCACTGTGTTTCAAGAATAATGCTTAGCTTAAGGTATATGCTTGGAACAAACTGCCCACTCCCCTGGCACAGTTTAGTAAGCAGTATTTCTAAAGAATATACTTAAATAGACAGTGAATGATAGAGTTGGATGACCTTAAAACTCCTTCCTACTCTGAATTTTCTGGTGCTATATTTTCATCCTCTGCAGAATCATTTTTGCCTTCTAGACAAATGTCACTACACTATAAGTCAAGTATCAGGAGACAGGGCTTCAACAATTCTTCCTCCAGGATTTAGACAACATAAAATGGATTCTCAAAAACAAAAGACTATAGTTGGATGGTAAATAGCAACATTAGTAATGGTAGGCTACTTTGTACGTGCTGCGTGAAATCGAATTTGTGTGGCTTATATGAAAAGTCTATCTGATATGCTTAGCTACTTGTAAGCTGTTAATATTTGCATATCACCATGGAATATAGACTCTAGCAAGGTCATTTAACAGTTACAGGGCAGAAACTTTCCATTTTGTTAATCACTTACAACTCTAATTTCACACTACATCAGTCTTTTCACTCTGGTCCAGAGCCCTTCAAAATCCTATTCTAAAAATTCTTAGAAAAACATCTGTTCACAATGCGGTACATATGCAGCCATTGGCAATACTCACAAGTCAAAATCATAGGGACCAGAGAGATGCTGGCATTATCTTCTAAGTACCTACCTATGTTTAATAGAGGTTTCTTATTCTTTTTCTTACAAATAATCTCTCATTCAGTATGCCCAGCTTATATTTCAAGATGCCGTCTGATTTCACCATAAATGATATTGATTGTGAAGTTGTTGTTGTTGTTTTTAATTCAAGGAGTTACCATAAACTTGGATGCAGTAGTCACTTGGAAAAAAATGTCTTAATCATAATTTTGAACAGTCTCTAGACGTCCTCTGAATCAGAACATACATAACATGTTCTGTGGATTTCCAACCAATCACACACCTGGTGGGCTTTGTCATAAGGATCAAATATCCAGGCTGAGATGTAGAGCTAGAAACATGGGCCTTTCTTAATCCTGTGGCTGTCTGACAGATGTGGAATAATGGCCTGCTGTGTCTCACCGGTGGTCAATCATTTATGTAAAATCATCACTCACCTTTGACAAAGGACATAGACTGATGAATATAGTTCTGACCCATATTTTAACATAGTTCTTTTACAGAATGTGGGGAGGCATATGGCAGCGAAAAAGCTAACCCAATGAGTTCAGACTAGGAAATTTGATCATAAAATCAATGTGCATCCTATTTCCATGGATTCCAAACAAATTATAAGAGCATTGCCCTCTGATGTACTCTGACATGTAGCTTTGGCAATTTCATTGTGTTACCTTTATTGGTTGTCATAGTCTGGGTCAGGAAGAAGAGATTCATCTGTTTCCTTTCAATGTCCACTTGCTACCAGCAATATTGTGGCTCTTATTCCACAAATACAGCCTGGTAGTCTGATTTTTCAAGTAAATATGGATCTTTTCAGTTACCAATAAAATGTGGGTTCTGAAGCAGTAAATCCCATGGATTGGAATCTAATTATCCTTCATTACTCTGTTAGATACTGTTCATTTGTTCATATCATGCAGAATAGTGTACTCATATCACATCCGCATTGTTACATATCATTGTACTAATGAAATTAACTTCTGCTAAAATGTAAAATGATCCTTCTTGTACTGATTCCTGGCTGTGACCACAATGTGACCAGCTGCCTTATATTCCTACCACCATACCATAAAGCAACAAGAATTCTTCTTCTCTTAAGTTCTGTATGTTAGTTGTTTTGACACAACAGTTTAATAAGTAACTAATACAGGATGCTCTTCCTTGTTTGTTCATTGGATCAAGCACATTTTAAAACATATTAAACATAAACAAGTCCCTCGTTATCAATGTGCAACTCTTCCATGTTTCCCTTTATGACCCACTTCTTCAATTCGTTATCTCAAAATGTACTCTTCACTTATTTCCTAGACACCATGTGCTCATAGTTCTCAAGGGCTCTGGCTTCCAGATGGATCCTATTACTGAGAAGCAGCAGCTTGACTTTAAAGAGAGAGTAGAGAATACATTTCTGGTAGCAATTCTGCTGTCCGCTGCCTATGGGGTTGCTGAGGACTCCTGATTCCATAATTGCATCATTTATTACTTGTCCTCTCATCACACCCTTTCATCTCAGAGTTCTAGTAACTGCCCGTTACACTTGTCTTTAAAAGGATATTCATGATGCAACACTGTTTTGGACTCTGAGCACAATCCTGTGCTTTTGTTACATACTTCCCTTAGCTTTATGTCCATAAATCTTGAATTAAGTCCTTCTCAAATATTCTTGATAGAAATCTAATGCTTTCTAATTGACCTTAGTTGACACATTTTCCTTTTGCGGCAGCATCCCACGCCTTTACTGATTATCATCTGCTTATTCTTCAACGTAGCTCTGCATGCCACCTATTTTTTTTTTCAACTGTATTACTGTGGAAAGCAACACTGATCAATGCAATACCCATTTACTCATCCTACAGTTTCATTGCTCTACATTCTTCCTCATTAATAACGTGATTTTACTGATACAATAAATAATCAAATTATATTTCCATATTAAAAGCTCAGCAGTCCATGAGTCTTCACATTTTGTTGACTATTCTAGGGGAAGTAGAGGGAAACGTTGTTATTGCAACCTTAAAAAATAATTAAAAACTTTTAATAAGTTTTCTTATTTCTTCCCCCCTTACATTCTCTATGATATCTTCCATCTTGGACTAGTCTGCCTTTCCCATGTGTTTGCCCAAGCGATTTTAGTATTCTCTGTTTAATTCTCAAAGCATGCTACAAGTGCTCTCAAGGCTGAAATCATTTATGTCAGTATTATAATACTTAGTTTAAAAAGCTCTTGGTGTGTTTGTAAATCAGAGCATTTTTGTGGATAATCAGATGAAACAATAAACAAAATCCATTCACTCCCTCAGGACAGCACAGTGATATTGCTCTGAAGACTGAGAGAAACCCAGTGACCTGGAAGCCACCAAAATATCAGCTCCAGGGCATTACCACTAGAATATCACCTCTACTCAGAACATCAACCCAGACCAATGGCTCAAGATTGCCAACCATAACATCACCTCCAAATTCAACACTCTCAGAGCAACATCCCCAGAGCAACACTTACAGAGCCTCATTCCTAAGGAATACCCCAGAGCCTCATCCATAGAGCACCATCATGCTCAGAGCCTTAGCCCCAGATCTTCACCTCCAGAGCATCAGTATTCTCATATTCCAGGGAAAAGAAACTGAGAATAGATATTTAGAGAAGACCCCAAATGAAACAATACTGGGGCAGAAACTTAATGTTCAACCACTCTCTCTAAAGAGCTATCTTGGAGCAATGTAAACTGGTACTAGATAAGGCCTACGGTCATGCAGTGAGAGTCAAGTAAAATATGGGTTTGAAATGGGGAATAGCTGCTCTGTCTTCATGAGAACCAGAACAGGATAGTGAAATGCCAGTAGCTCTCAGGGGGATTTGCAACCTCAGCTGTGGCTCAGAAAACTTGTCATAAAAGTTTATGAAACTGGGATATTTCAAATAGTGAAAAATCAACCCCCAATCTTCTTATCTCAATATGTCGAACACATACTCAAAGCCCATGAGAATTTTCACTCTAATCCAAGAAAAGTCTGCCTTGGATCTTTGTGAGATAGATAGATAGATAGATAGATAGATAGATAGATAGATAGATAGATAGATTATAGAACTGTCTCTATAGTCACAATAATTGTCTCTCATGTGGACACTGCTCTGGCCTTGTTTATCAAAGAGACACTGATCTTGCTCCATTCTCCTGTAACTTCGTTTTACTTTTCAGTAATGCTGTCACTCTCACCAGCATAATTTTTATTGTGTTATTTAATCTGCTGGGAGTTTTATGTCTTTAAGCTATTTTCTTAAAAAATTATATGTGGAAAAAATTATAGTGTCTCTGGATCCAATGCCAAATCTTTCTCACACTAGAAGGGTATAATGCATTCCTCTGCCCTCTGTGATCTCCCAGAAAAGCCCTATCATTGTCTAAAGTTATACAGATGATAGATGTTAGAGGTTATAAGTTAATATATGCCCTGTATCACTCACTTCTATGACATCTGTAATGTATATTATATTACACCCTAGGTATTTGCTTATGAAATTTTAACGCAAAATCAAAGTTGAAAGACATTACACAGTGGAGACATCAGTGGAAGTTGTGTGCCTGGTATGGAGTAAGCAGTCACAATCAACAGGACAACTCAGACACCACAGCAATCACTCATGGAGGATTGATGAGTACCTGAGCAGAGAGCTGTTCTTCCATGCTCAAGACACAAGAATTTCACATAAGGAATGGTCAAAGCAGACTTTGAAACTAGGGAAGTTATCAGAGAGGTTAGATACATTTACATTTTCTTTCATATTGAAATTTTCTTCAGGTCTCTTAAGATTAAGGCATATTACAAATTAAGACAAAATAGCAGTGTAAAAGTTCACTATGCAATAGAAGCAATCATCATCATAGATGTATGTGTTAGGTAGAGTAAGGTCTAAAAGAGCATACTCCCATTCTGCCCAATATAAAGTCCATGTGAGAAACACAAATGAAAGATGATATTTCTTTTAAAGGTGTCTATAGCAGTTATCATTTCAGAGAAGACATGTCCCTTTTAGACAAATAAAAGGAAAGGAAAGGAGAGAACAGGAGAAGAGGGAAGAGAAGAGGAGAGTGGTGGGAAGGAGAGGGGAGCAGAGGGGAGGGGAGGAAAGAAGTTAAAAGGGAAAATAAAGATAATAGAAACTGATAAATTTTTATTTGGTCTACAAACCTGCCATGGACTGTACTCAGTGGATTCCTCAACCTACAGAGAACCAAGTCTTCGGTGTTCAGGTGAGCAAGGAGTCGGTGGGATGACAAACAGATGGGAACACAAGGGAGTGCTGTATCTGAATTTAATATCTCAAAGTGAGCATCAGACTTATAATATGCAAGAAAACCAAGAAAGCTAGGTGATATATCAGCCAAGGTACATTGAGATGCATAATGGTTCTTTTCACAAAACAGAGAAAAATGCATACATAAAGACTAGCAGGAACCAGGCAGTGTTTACAACTGACATAAGATCAGCCCTATCTAAAATCAGCTATTCACAGGAGCCAGGTGAAAAGTCTGAAATGCCCAGGTGCAATACTAGTATATTGTTTGACCCACCACCAGGGGTCCCTTAGTACATACCTAATTATGCTATTCATTTGGGCCTAGAGAAAAACGTGCACCAGGGGAGTTCATTTATACCAACCATTTCATGAATAATACAATACTGCAGTTCCTCCTTAAACCACAACCCACCTTCTTTCTACCATTATGTAATGTAGGCTGGCATTTATGTCTGTAATGAGAAATCTATGTTTACTATTTTGAACTAGCCCTGAGATTGCTAGCTCCTACCCTGCAAACTGTGAGATGCCTGATTACTAACTGTCAAAACTGGGGCATTTCTTCTGAATGAGTAACAGTCTTACAAAATGTCAAGCCCAGGGTCGGCTCCAGGACTGCCTAGGACATTAGTGAAGGCCAAGAAGCAAAGTTCAATCTAGCTTAGGTATTTGACAAATCCTTTCTTGGAGGCACCTATAATAAAACAATACTGAAAGGAAGCACATAGATCCACACACTGTCTAATGCAAGCACAAGTTTGGAGCATTCGTGCTACAGGATGCCAAGGCTCCAGGAGACTGTTTCCAGGAAAGGTTTGCCTTGGGACTGTGTCCAAGCTTTTGGGCCTGCCACACAGTCTTCACTGGAGTGGATGTGGCACAAACCCTCTTGGTGAATGCTTTCTGTGACCATTATCTTAAACACCATTTTCTCAATAGGATCTTTATCCATAGAGAATGCTAGAAAACAAATGTTTAGATTCCAGACATTTGCTGAATGTGATTTAGCCAGAATCATGCTTGATACTTGCCTTCTGCTTCATTTTCTAACAGGAGCACGATGTGTCTGTGCTGTAGCAGGTCCTTGAGTATACATTGGCATTCACCTGCAAAGTAACTTGACACAAATGTGTTGAGTCTCTAGCCCAAAGATATGGCATCCAGAGTTTTTCACACACACACACACACACACACACACAGAGAGACAGAGAGACAGAGACAGAGACAGAGACAGAGACAGAGACAGAGAGAGAGAGAGAGAGAGAGAGAGAGACAGAGAGAGAGAGAGAGAGAGAGAGAGAGAGAGAGAGAGAGAGAATCTAGCCAACAAAAAGACCAAGCAGAATAACAACAACAAAAACAACAAAACAACTCTCTGCTGTTCTCCTTGGAAGGCCAGTGCCATGTTCTCAGTTTCTTGTGTGCAAATTGAGAAGAGCATTGTTTAATATTTGGAAACATAATTTCACAAAATTCATGAATAGAGGTCTGAAGCTCAGGATAATGTCAATTAGCACAAGTTGATTTTAAATGCAGAGATTCAACTTCAGAAACTATCACCCTATCAACTGCATTCTTTCTTAATATTTTTTCTTGACTTATACAATTTTCACTAAATTAATCCCATCAGGCAAGTACATGATAAGCTCAATAAAACACTGATATTTTGATTTGTCTTATCTCTATATTACCATATGAAGAGAATATATCATAATGCACACATTTTACATATTCATATATAAAATTCTGATTATATATACCTATGAAATGTATATTATATATAATAACTAGTAATGTACAAGCAAGTCTTTGCTACAACTTCTATTTTTATTACTGTTAGTAATTTGCAAAGTATCTCTAATGCAACACACATCTATTTCTTAAGATAAGAAGTACAAAAGGATGTGTGATATGAACCTTAGTTTATTCAAACTTCTGTAAGGCCCTGCAGGAGGAAAAGACATTTAAATCTTTTAACACAGGACTTGATACCCTTTGAGTAAGTATGGGTGTGAGGTCTTCTGCCTGGCACAGACTGATAACATGAATGCTATCAGTTCCCCCATCCTGGAACTGACTGAGGCTTATCTCTGTGCCAGGATGAAACTGCATGTCCTTTGCTCTGACAGTGCTGAAGCTTGGGCACCAGCAGGTAGGAGAATAAACCAAGAATTTCATTTTGTGCTGACAGACTCACTTGGGAAACTACGATGTACATACAGATGCTGCCTGAAGTGAAATTTCTTAAAAAAAAAAAAAAAAAAAAGATTAACTTGCTGGCCTGTGTCTTTCTTGGGCTCTGCTGGCCTTGAGAATTAGTATCTTTATGAAGCAAGCATATGTGCGTTGTCACCTGGGTCATGCCCTCTTACTTGTGTGACTTGCTTCAATACGTTCATCTCCTTGTCCTTCAGCCCTCAACTGTAGCCATGACAAATGCCAGGGTAGTTGTGCAGATTATCTAAGACCTTGAACAATGTTCTTTATGCATTTTCAACATATGACAACTATTCAGATAATTTTTATACCTCCCCCTTCCTACTAAAGACTTATTTTGAACAAAGTTCAAGGAATCAGAGCAAAGAGTATTGTCACTTTGAACTTCCTGTGAGTAGAAAGCGAAATTAGATTTTACAACAGTTGATTTGATACTTGGCTCTGTCTTAATGACCAAGATCAAATTAAATTTTAAAAAAAATGTGAAAAGTTCTAAGACTTTGGCAATATCAAGATAAAGTCCTCTCAAAGAAACATGGGAATTAATTCAGAATTTGTGTGTATCCATGGTGTATCAGCTTCTTTGTTGATTCCCATGGGAGAGTACACATTCCAGTTTGTGTTTATGTGCAAGTTGATGGTTTGCAACTGTATTAACAGGTTGCATGTCTACATATAGGACAGCAACAAAGATATCTGAAGCTATGAAACAATTCTCACTCTATCAGGAAATTATTAATCTTTATTGAGTAAGACGTGCCACAAGAGAAATTGAGAACTTTATGTAAAATGTCAAATTTTCCCAATTTTTCTTTGCATCTGATAGAACTGAATATAGTCAAGAGGCTTTTGTAAGAACTCCTAAGATTATCTAAAATGTTTAGGATTTTATATTTCATACCTTGAAGCCAAGAGCTCTGTCTTTGCCACCTGAAGGCATGCACTCATTAGAGTTACAGAATTTGTCTTGTTCACATTTCTGAATCAGTGTCTTGCTCTGATTCCGAGTAAGTAGGTATTGGCTAAGAGATTGGGCAACAATAAGAAAATATCTCAGGGTAAATATACAACTAGGGTTGTCTTTTATTACATGGAACTGAGAAGAAAAACATTGCACCCAAGCTATATAACAAATGCTTGTTGGGAGCAATGTATAACAGCCTAACCTTTACCTAATCTCTAAATCAAGGCATTAAATTTTCAGCCTAAAAGTTGTTTCCTTTGGTTTGTCTGTTAGAGATGATAAGCACATATTAGAATCATATGTAAAAATCATCTTCTGTTTTCTTTCTTGCCTGTATATCTAAAGTTGTTTTCAGCTACTAAATTAAGATACCTGTTCAAAGATGTTACCCCAATCAAAGGTACTTCCCCCTCCATATTTAATTTTTGTACAGCTTACTCTGGTAACTCTCTTCTGGTAACCTAGAAAGAATGAAAACACAGATGTAGAAACAAGGAGAGCTGAAAGAACCTTTGAAATCTTAACAACATCTTTCAGGGTGACTCCAGATAAGAAGAGGAGTTATAGATGAGATTCAAAGGAACAACATGCTTAGGGGGGATGTTTTATGAGAACTCTTAATATAGAGAAAAAAGCATTGAGGCAACAATAAACTAGTGAGGAAGGCTTGGTAAGAGGTGGTGGCAGCGATCCAGTTCTACAGGACAATAAGGTAGATGCTGAGCAGAACCAGGCTACTCCATTTCTATTGATGGGTTAAGGATCGGAAAAGCTACAGTAAATGTTTACCTCATGTGGTCTGACTGTGTGATTATGGAATTAGTTTAACAATTGAACAGAATGTCAGGCAGAGAAAGGATAAAAATAAGACAAAATCAGTTTTTGAAAATTATTTTCTTTTATTTTTGTTTATTCTTCTCTCATATATTATATCCTAAACACAGTTTTCACTCCCTGCTCCCCTTCCAGCCCCTTCCCCTCCACTCCCAGATATCTACTCTGTTTTTCTTCAGAAAAGGGTAGGTCTTCCACAGATATCAGTCAAACATATCATATCAAGTTGCAGTAAGACTGGGCACCTCTCCTTTTGTTAATGCTGGATGAGGCAACCCAGTAGGAGGAAAAGGGGTCCCAAAAAGCAGGCAGAAGTGTCAGAGATAGCCACTGATCCCAGAGTTAGGAGTTTTACAAGAAGATCAAGCTACACAAGTATATCACATGTTCAGAAGGCCTAGGTCCAACCCATGTAGGCTCCCTGGTTGTGCTTCGGTATCTGAGCATTTAGGAGCATAGGTTAGTTGGTTGAGTGTTTTGTTTGTTTGTTTGTTTGTTTGTTTGTTTGTTTGTTTGTTGCTGTTGTTGGTGGTTTTTTTTTGTGGTGTTCTAGACCCATCTGGATCATGTAATCTGTCCTCCCCCTCTTCCTTGGGATTTTCTGAGCTCTGCCTAATGTAGAGCTGCAGGTCTCTGCATGTTTCTGTCAATATCTGGATGAAGTCTTTCTGACAACAATTAGGAAAGATACCAATCTATGACTATAGCAAAGTATCCTTAGAAATAATTTCATTGTGGAGTATTACTCAATGGTTAAAACGTAACATTAAGAAATTTGCAAGAAAAAAAGAAGTAGAAAATATCCTCCCAGTAAGGTAACCCAGAAAGACAAATAAGATATGTACTCCCTTTTGTTTTTACATAAAATATTTGTATTAGGCATTCACATTATGTAAACAGAATATGTAGGCTCACCATCAGTTACTATCAAGGAATTTACTATTTAAAAGTTACCTATTTCTTTCTTTTTTATTTTTTACTCAAGATTTCATTCCCCTCCTGGTCCACCCTCCAATTGTTCCACATCCTATATCTCCTTCCCACCCCTCTGCCTGAAGGAGAATGTCACCTCACCCCCACCCCACCAGACTTCTAAACTCCCTGGGGTCTCCAGTCCTTGAGGTTTAGGCATATTTTCTCTGACTAAACCAAGACCTAGCAGTCCTCAGAGTTATATGTTTTGGGAGTTTCATATCAGCTGATATATGCTTCCTGGTTGGTAATCCAGTATCTGAGAGATCTTGGGGGTCCAGGTTAATTGAGACTGCTGGTCCTCCTACAGGGTTGCCCTCCTCCTCAGCTTCTTCCAGCTTTTCCCTAATTCAACCACAGGGATCAGCAGCTTCTGTCCATTGGTTTGGTGCAAATGTCTGCATCTGACTCTTGCAGCAGTTTGTTGGGTCTTTCAGAGAGCAGTCATGATAGATCCCTTTTTGGGAGTGCTCCATAGCCTCAGTGATAGTGCCAGGCCTTGGGGCCTCCCCATGAGCTGGAGCCCACTTTGGGCCTGTAGATGGACTTTCTTTTCTTCAGGCTCTTCTCCTTTTCCATCTCTGCAGTTCTTTCAGACAGGAACGTTTATGGATCAGAGTTTTGACTGTGGGATAGCAACCCCATTCCTCACTTGATTCCCTGTCTTTCTGCTGGAGGTGGGCTCTTCAAGTTCCCTCTCCCCACTGTAGGGCATTTCATTTAGGGTCTCTCCCTTTGAGTCCTGAGAGAGTCTCTTACTTCCCAGATCTATGGTACATTCTGGAGGGTCCCCCAACCTTCTATCTCCTGAGGTTGCCTGTTTCTATTGTTTCTACAGGCCCTTGGGGCTTCAGTCCTTTATGCCACTCAATATCAGATCAGGTTCCTCTTTACCTCCCTTCCTACCCACTGTGGTTTCTTTCCTCTCCCTCCCAGTGGAACTGAGATGTCCTCACTTGGGCCCTTCAGCTTGTTAACCTTGTTTTAATTCTGTGGCCTGTATCTTGGGTATTCTGCACTTTTTTTTTCCAAATATCCATAGTGATATTATAGTGAGTACATACCATGCATGTCCTTTTGGGTATGAGTTACCTCACCTCTCTCAGGATGATATTTTCTAGTTCTGTTGATTTGCCTGCAAAACTCAGGATGTCCTCATTCTTAATAGCTGAGTAGTATTCCACTGTATAAATGAACCACATTTCCTGTATCTATTCTTTTGTCATGGGACATCTGGGTTGCTCCAGTTTCTGGCTAGTATAAATAAGGCTGCTATGAACATAATGAAACATGTGCCACCTCTACTTACTTATAAGTAAATATTAGTTGTAAAGAATAACCATACTACAATTGATAGACCCAGAGATCCTATGTAAGAATGGGGGGTCAGGTAGTCTCCTGACCCCCTGAATTGCCCTGTGAAGGAGAAATAGAATAGATTTTGTAGGAGTACTGGGAGAAAGTAGGGACAAATTAGGGAAGAGTGGAGGTAAAGTGTACTGGGAGAAACAACTGAAATTGGGGGTATCTCTTGGATGAGCTAGAAACCTAGTACAATGGCAACTCCAAGCAATCTATGAGTGTGGCGCTAGCTAAGACTCCTAGTAATGGGGTTACTGAGCCAGAGTCAGCAATCTCCTAGAACCAACCATGCAAGACTTCCAGTGGGGAGCCTGGGACAATAACCTAGCCACAAAACATTTGATTCATAATTTGTCCTGCCTACAAGATGTGCAGGGGTAAAGATGGAGCATAAGTTGAGTAAATGGCACAATGACTGGTTAACCTTGAGACCCATGTCATGAGAGGGAGCCTCCCCCTGATGCTGCCTAGAAGACCAATCCAGACCCAGAGGCTGGGTAGCCCAGATCCTAAGACAGAACAAACACAACTGGCAAAAACTGTTATTTTTCAACTGTAACTACCTACTCGATAAAGGAAGGCTGTAGGGTATGATTTTAGTATTTTTCCAATAGTCAGTATGCTGTAGGCATTCAACAGAGATTTTCATGTGAATGGTTAAATGATTAGCAGTACCATATGGAAATAAATCTTTTAATCAACAGAAAAGACATATGGTCTAATTATACTTTTTGTCTCTTTGCTTTGGGTTAATATTTGTTGTTGTTCAATATTTTGCATAGCAAATACAGTCAGTTCAAAGGTCAAATTAAATGTGCTGTCAAGAATACATTTCCAAAATCCATAGGCCCAGATCTGTGATTAGATTATATAATGATTATTGAAGGTGAGCAATTTAAAATTAGGTGTATTTTGACTTCTATAAAAGTATTCTATCACCATGGCTAAATTTTAATTTTTTAGCTAACAAACACCATGACAAATAATTTTAGGGCAGGTCACTATGCATTATATAAAAAAGTTTCTAGAGACTAAGACATAAACCAAAGGGCTGGTCAGTAGGAAAAGAAATTTCTGTAGTATGTTTTCAAGTTAATTTTGATATTGAAATTTATATTGAAGTCAGGACATTTATGTGAGAGATTGTCTAGATTAGGTTAATTGTGTAGGAAGGGCCACTTAACTGAACAGCCTGAAGCTTTTTAATAAAATCTAGGGTTTTCATAGCTATTGCAATAATCAAGCTTAAAGACAATATAAAGTTAGAGATTAAGATTTAGTAAGAAATTCCATTATTTATGCTACTACATACCATTTAGACCTTAAGTAAATACGACTATTATCCTTTATATTTTTCTATTTATTAGACATGTGTTTTCTACATGATAATTTTAACGTGATTATAACTAAACTTGAAGAAATTTTCCCTTTCTATGTGAATTTTATCAATTTCTACTTTAAAATTTTTTCATGACTCTTCTTTTTTATTGAAAAATGGTCCATGGGGATAGACATAATTGGCATATTTCGTGCTTATTTTCTACACATTCTAATTAAGTCATATAACTTACTGTAGAAGATACTAACATAGACCACAGGTTTTGTTGGACTCTGTGATCCAAAACAAATTGTCACTTGGCAAATCACTACCTATGTGACTTTAACAAGCTGTTTTTGAGGCCTATAGCCTTAATTTGTAAGAGATAAATCAATACTTCTATGTATGAATTGATTTTAGGAACACATGAGCTATAAGTACTTATCTACTTATCTACTCGTCCATCATTGTCTTATAACATGATATGTCTATGTTCTGTGTGTGTTTTATAACTATGACCAAGCAAGTAATATACAGAGACCAGTAATTTAGTTAACTCCCGGGAGGAAAGAAAATTAAATTACATAAGAAGGAGAGGAAAACAGGCATCTCATTGACAGTGTTAGTGAATCGGACTAAATAAAAATGAAATTATAGTATAGCCATAACAAAGTGGCACTGACTTATCTGGCCTCCTTAAGCATCCTAGTCCTCAGATGACTTACCAATCATAGAGTAGAAGACAGATAGGGTTTATTATTGCGTAAAGTCAAGCAATCTCAAGGGGTAAGAATAGGCAATGGCCTAAGAGACCATTGAAGTAGCCTACCTATTGGGCAACCTTTATATTATTTTAAAATCTCTAGTAGAAATACCTTTCCTTGAAGAATGTTGCCTGTTGGTTACTGACAGGTCCATTAAGATCAGTGGTTCTCAACCTTCCTGATGCTGTCACCCTGAAGTTACTCATGTTGTGAAGACTCCCAAACATAAAGTTATTTCATTGCTATTTAATAACTATAATTGTGCTGCTGGTGTGAATTTTACTGTAAATGCCTGATATGCAGAATTTCTGATAGGTGTCCCTCAAAGGGGTTGTAAACCATTGATTGAGAACTGCTGAGTTAACTCTCATGGGAAGGGACACTAATATACATTTTTTGTTTCCCAGGAAGCCTCCAGCTAACAATCAGTTATATAATATTAATAGATGCCCATTAATATCCTTTCAGTGATAGAGGATGCCTTCGGTCTCCTCAGAGCTTGGAATATAACACAGACCCCATACAATTGACCAGTAATCAGAATCTTGTAGTTTAAGTTTGTAGTTTTACAAGCTGCTGTTGATGAGGGATTGTCCACCCCCAATGATCATCCTACAAAATCTATCTAGCAACTTAATGTATTTTTATACAATCACTTAATACAGTGATTAAATACTCACTGTGGGGTAGAAGCATGCTCAGTATAAGTCTACTTTATAAATCTTTTTAGGCAATGACATTTCACTTTCGTCATAGAGTAGTCTCTGCTACAATGAAGAGGTTTTTTAATGTTTCAATTCAATTTAATGTAATAAATAATTAGCCAATACTACGTAGGCCCCGGTTAAATATTTCACACTACAGATGAATTCCCT
Organism: Mus musculus; assembly: GCF_000001635.26. Classification (NCBI taxonomy): domain Eukaryota; kingdom Metazoa; phylum Chordata; class Mammalia; order Rodentia; family Muridae; genus Mus; species Mus musculus. The sequence continues at coordinate 95,245,491 of NC_000073.6, forward strand.
ATTCTCTATAACTACATGGCTTAAAGTGTTGTAAAATAGAGACTGGGAGCATAAAACATCTGTTCTTCAGACACATACTACTGTTTCTAAATCCTAGAATACCATAGAAAATATGACTGTATTTGTATACAAAGAGTAGTCCCACAGGCTAGAGCAATTAGAAACAATGACATAACAATTTAGACCACTTGCAGGCATTTATTGCAAAAACAAATTTCCCCAACTGTTTGATGAAACATCTCATTGATACATTTGAACCTCTTCTCAGAATTTCTCTCAGCAATAAAGCTAGAGTGTCCATAGTGGAATGTATAGATTAGCTCTTAATTTTGCTTCCCTAACACTATAGAAGATGGTTTTTGGGCTGTAGAACTGTAGAGTTTTCTTTATGGCCCATTGATACCCTAGAGTTTACTACTTTTAGCAAGGTTTTGTGATGGGTATTTTGATAGCTAAACTTAATTGACAGTTTGATTTAAAAAGTTTGAAAGTCATTATTATGGCTTATCTTTGCATGTTCCCTGAGAGGATGACGTGTAGGAGGAAGACCCACCATGATTTGGACAGCACAGTCCCATGCACTGGGATCCCAGACTAAATAGAAAGGAAATGGACCTCTGCTATGCCCTCTACCAGGGACTGCTATAGCCTCAAACCAGGAGTCAAAATAAACCTGTTTTCTAAGTTGCTTTTCTCTGGTATATTTGCAGCAACAGTTACACAAAGAACTAATACAGCTGTTTTAAAGCCAACCAATCTATTTATATACAAAAGGATGTCCTACCCAGAATCTCAGAATGTATATTCCAGGCCTTGGTAACATCTTCTACGGATCCAAATTTCAACACAAACAATTCACCTACTTCTTTTTAAAAAATTCTAGTTAGACATCTAATCACTTTGATTACATAAGATGAGGCTTATGGATATTCTTTTTTGTTCAAACCTTAAATGCCACATTTATGGTCTTGGTATTCATGTACAGTTGCAATTCAGAATAAAGCATAAAGATTCTCATGCCACCCTTGTAAACAGATATTCAAAGGGACATGGATTCTAATTCTAGCTTTTTCATCAATTACCAGAGTCTCTGTGACCCTGCAAAGTTGCAGTGGAAAGTGCAGATATGCTGTGCATAACATCAACACACACAGGAACATGCATACACTTTGAAGACATTTGTAATCCTTCTCTTATAACATAAAATTATATTTTTATTCACAGAGATAAAGCTTTGGTGAGACAATAAAAGACCAATTGCAAAGAAAATAAAGGAACTAAGTGAATTTTTACGTTCTCCTGCATAAGGCTGTCTTTTAGTAAAATCATATATTTCAAAATACTGTGGTAATATTTTCATTTAACTAATAACACAATGTAAACCACGAAACCCCAGACATCTTGAACTGTTGAGTCTGAATTTAATCACCATTCCAGTAGTGTCACATGTTGACTATTTCACTGTTTACCCTATTATGAGCATCATCTGTCAAGTTTAAGAATTTGAATATACATGGATGATGGTTAAATTAAGTTGCTGTTCACAGTATCGATTCATTAGTGTTCAAGTCAGCATGGAGTATTTATTGAAGTGCAGCCACAATGCATATCATCAATCAATACCAAAAGGAAAACAAGGTTTGCACTGTGAAAGCAAACAACCCAAAACCTTGAGAGACTGGTAGAACTCTTTCTTTTCACATCAGACTCCACCAAGTGCATCTATGATATAAAAATCATGGGGTTTTTTTTGTTCTTTTCTAATAAGTTGAAATATTATAGAAGAAATATAAAACAAATGCATAGATCAGTTAAATTTCTGTAAAAATTTTTTTCAACTGGTTTTACAACTTTATAATGCATTTTATTCCCAATTCATGTGAATCAGGGCTATAGTTACTGGCAATAGTTTTTATTTCACAAAAGAATTTTCCTAGGATTTTAATATTTATTGGGACTTTTTTAATGCACTTCATTATTTTGGTTCAAAGGAACTCTGAGAGGTAGATATTAATAAAATTTCCATGTAAATGTTTGAAACTATGGCTCAGACAGCTTAGGGTAAGATAAAAAATCAGAGATGGGGAACTATTCAGACAATATATTCTATTTCCCTACACTCCCCATCCAGGCCAATGAATTTCCCAGAGAGGACAAACTCATACTTCCACTTTTCATGTGGTATGAACGATAAAGGTAGAATTCCGATATCTCCGCTTTCTTTAGCTGTGATTTAAGGAATGACTCTTTAGTCTCTAGTTCCATGAAAACTTTGAATTAAATCTTGTCTGCATTTCAAAGTTGAGAAAAATAGTTATGAAAATCTACCTCCCTGCAGTCCTGCTGATGGTAATTACTCAAAACCCAGACCCTATAAAGGGAACAGGTAGACTCTGAATCTGAGACCAAGAGAACTCTAATAATTCTCTAATCTCCAGAGGAGCACCATGAATGATCACAAGCCAGGTTACTTTTTAGAATTTTTTAGGTGCTTTCCAAATAAATGTCCAAGCTTTGTTCCCACATAGTACTGCAGGATGGGTCTGGGAATCTTCAACTCAGAAAGATGGGGAAGTTTATTTGTTGAATGTGAACATTTTAAAAGTGACCCAGGAGACAGTCACATGAAACCAAACTAAATAGCAAATAATGATGATGGTAATAAAAATAAATGAGTACATAGATAGGTGGTGTTGTTTCATCAGAAAATATGAGAAAGAGTTCACCTGAAATTATGAACTACCATATAAGGATGATTCTCCTATGTGCATACTAGTGTTTAAATGAAATAGGGAGTAGGTATAGTTAAGTGGAACAACTGGTAAAAATTAACCAAGTACTATACATTAGAAAAATATACCAATAATTAGTTTCATTCCTCCTCTTCAGAGTTATAATTATTTTATCACTATATTTGAGTTTTAAATTTTTGACTACATTTGTATAGTCTTAAAGTACACAAGTAACAAAACGGGATTTTTTTAAACAGTGAAAGAGAAAAGATGTTAATTTTTTTCTAATTCATGATTCAATAAGATATGTTTATGCTTTAATCCCTTTTCTAGTGTGCTTTTAAAACTAACTTCATCCTTTAGAACATCCTTTGCTCATTTAACTTTTAATCACTTTATCACTTTATACTACATCACATGGAGTAGTTTCATTGTCATGTCAATAACTTTATGCCCTTTTGAAGAAAAAGCATTTGAGTGTCCTGGTGTAGTGCAGTGCCTGCCTAGCTGCTATAAGGATGTGGGTTCAATCATTAACACCATAAAATATAAACAAAAACAGAGTTTAAGACAAGCCTGGGATATAGAGGGAGATCCTGTCTCAAAAGCTCATGCTAGTGTTGGAATTTTAATTGTTAGTAATAAGAGCTTCTTAGACTTGTAAGCATCACAGAGTGAATCTAGTTTCTATCTACAGGCCTGTTTTAATAAACTGCTTTTCAGCCAAATGTTTCGCATCCATACGCTAGCCATTTGTATCTAAAATTATTCATCATTTTAAAATACACTGAAGCACACTGGATGCCATCCTAAATTAAACGTCTGTTTCTCAGGAAAAATGGTTTTAGGCACAGAGGTAATTTGAACGTATGAAAGTGAAGTTGAATTCTAAATAAGTTACGCTTAAAGTAAAGAGATCGAAAAAAAAAAAAAGAAAAACCCTAGTTAACTCGGCTGCCATTTTTTCTCTCTTTTTTACAATTTTACAGGAGTCTTATTTCCAAAATATGAGTTAGCCTTCAGTGTATATGTTTTTGGTGCAGTCTGAATAAAACATCAAACACAGGAGGTTAGAGCAACTTTACCCTTTTCTACATTCTTTACAGCCTCTTCAGAGATGATCAGACAGCTTTGGAGAAGTGATGTAAAATGTTCTATTTTTACCATAACCTTGTTTTCATCATCATCACAAATGGATTTCCATATTAAAGAAAACTACATTTTGTCTCAGAATTTGAAAATAATGACAGTCTAGTTACTGCCATAAGGTTTTTGCTTTGCTAGATAACTGGTTTCCATTTTGAAGGCACGTGACTAAGGAAAGAATGCCTTTCCCTCATGCATGGAGAGTGTCATTCTCTCAGGTAAACAAAATATATAAATCCTTTAGAAACTGATGATTAAGGTTCCTGTTCTAAAATCCATGATGGTTGGTAAGATTTGATGGTGTAGGACAGAAGCTGGGATGAGCATCAGATCTATTGTCAAAAATGTTCCCTGTTGTTTGTCATGGGGTAATAGAGCAGCAAGGTCTAATCTAAGAAATGCAATGTTTCCCAATTAATAAGTGGTCAAAAAGACAAAAAAAAAAAAAAAGCAAAGTGTGCTCATCACAGAAAATTACCAAGCTAGTTCAATAGCTGTTGTTTTTTAATGATCTACCTGTCTTTGAGGAAGTTCAAAAGGAAAGTTGATTGAGATTAAAAAAGAAAGTTGGTTATTTGAGGGCTATTTTCCTGTCTTATCAAAGTCTTGTAAGATATAGTCTCATAAATTTATTTCTCTTTCTCCACCATAACAAGTTCATTTTTTACTGTATATCATTAAATGTACTTGTTTTGAATTATCTGCCTTCACAACATAGTTGTATGTGTCCTTCAGTCAAATGTGAGAAGAATACAGTGGTCTGATTTTTCTTTCTTGATTTTGTCCAGGTCAAACTGACATTGATATTTTAATCATTTTCATTTTCATTACTGAGCTCTTAGAAAACTTAATAATGGTAAACATAAAATTAACACCATTGCTACATAGAGCACTCAGTGAATCAAAACAAAAAAATCAGAGGCAGACTGGTCACACACAGGGTCGCACTGTGCTGCTTCACACACTTAAACCAGATGAACATAAAGATGAAGCACATTGCAGTGAATAATCATAGATTCAGCATCACGTAAGTAAAAAGAATCAGCATCAGTGATTATAGAAGATGACCCTTGGTAGATGTATTTTACACTAAAAGTATGCTGTGTTCAGTCACATTCTCTCTGTCTGTCTCAGTTTCTCTCTGTATATCTCTGTGTGTGTCTCTCTATGTGTCTGTAGGTCTCTCTCTCTCTCTCTCTCTCTCTTTCTCTCTCTCTCTCTCTGTGTGTGTGTGTGTGTGTGTGTGTGTGTTCCTTTCCCTTTTATTTTCTTAATTCAACATAGAATGCTATTATATAGTTTTTGGCATTCTGGGAAAAAAAAACATTTCTTGAAATGTTGAACTTTCAGTGCTAAAGCTGGCACATTCCAAGAAAGCAGATGGTGGGTCACCCTCTTTTCAGCAGCTGGGTATTGGAAACCACCTGGAATGTTTAACACCAAGCTTTGGCAACAGTGCTGAACTACTTTCTTGTGTGATCTTCTGGCTTTGTTCTAATTTCCTCTGTCACATTCCACTCTGACAACCACATGGGAAAAGAAACTTGCCAAGAGGGAGGTTCTCTGGTATAAGAGGCTTAGAAGAAAGCTTTGGCTGATGGAAACTGAAATAATGTAGGGAATAGAAGAATACTCATGATGTTCTGTTTCTTTTGAAAGTCACTTCTCAGAAGGTCAATCTTAGCAAAGTCCTGCTCTTTCTCAGTTGTCTGACCTATACCTCTAAGCTTTCTTCAGCTCTAACAACTTTGCAATAAAACATTTTCAAAACCTGAAGGCTATAATACTTCTTCTAATGTGTTTTTCACAGTCACCATACTGGCATGGGCTTGAAATACTCTCCTTAATTCTACATCTTCTTCAATGCATAGGCATTGTCTTCCAAAAGTAGCCCTTCACCCAGCTTTCAAGAGACATCTATTTACAGTTCCTAATTGAAGACCCTGTAACACCCTACAGCAATTGTGAATACCTCTGATACTAGATTAAATGTGTTGAATGTATGAATAGTTGATTACTCAGTTTGGTGGATGTAAGTTTTTTTTTTATTTGAGTTCTTAGAAGCTCTTTGATAACTCATAATAACTCATTTAATAGAAACTGTCAATTACCATAACTAAGAATTTTGAAAACTAAAGTTAGGTAGCAGTAATTTAAAAAAAAATACTTTTAAATGATTGTGCTATGGGTCTTAATTTTATTATTTCTCCTTAACATAGAACACCCAAAACTCCAAAGACTGATTTGAGATCAATAGTTAAAAAGTAAAAATGGTATACATAAAATGAACATAAATAGACAGATTATGTGCTAAGAGAAGAATAGTTAAGTATAGGAAAACAGAATTTACTAGATTCACCCTTGAGAGCCATGGTGTAAGAAATTTCTGTGCCTTTCCCCTACTCTCTCTAGGCTTGTGCTAGACAATTGTTTTTTGCTGTTATACCTACTCAAATGCCTTCCTTTTTATTTACTTAAAGTTGTGGTTTCATCTTTTAAGTCCCATTCACCATGTATCAGGGATAACTATTGTGTTAAACATAACCATCTCATGATGTTCGGTCATAGGGAGTAAGGTTGAAGGTCATTAGGAACAATTGAGTGACTGTATCACAGTAGTCTCATTACTTGTATAATGCAACAGAAACATAGGATACTGGGAGCAAAGGCAGGCAGATCAGAAACAGTAGAGATCTTTGGACAACTGAGATAAGACAGAGACAACCAAATACATGAGTAGAACTTGATTATAATTATATACATAGATAGAATGACAGGTCACAATTTCAATGACTATATCAATATAGGATGTTGCCATGATAACAGTGTAGGTTAAAATAGGAAGTAGTTACTAGGTATTGTAGGACTGTATTCCTACACTGAGAAAGTAATACACTTGATGTATATGGGGGTTATCTCCGTGTACCTGCCTACTGTCATTTCTACTTGTTTTCCCTTTAAAGGGTCTTTATACTTTGGACAGTCATGAAGGATGGTGCCCAGCCTTCATGGATGCAGAGACAGATGACAGAACTAATGCATGATGTGGTGAATCATAAAACAAATGAATATAGGAATAATTACTGATCAAAGAGGACAAGAATTTGGTCCAAACAGGTGCTGCTCTGGCCTAACTGAAATGCAGTTTTCTTCTAAACCACCCTTGCCAAAGCAACCTAACAACTCTACTACTTGACTTTACAAAATGTACATACCTCATGTCTTCTAAGTCAGGGGTTCTCAAACTGTGGGCCATGACCCCCACAGGTGTCACATATCAGATATTTACATTGCAAATCATAAAAGAGGCAAAATTACAGTCATGAGGTAGCAGCTAAATAATTTTATGGTTGGGGGTCAGCACAACATGAAGAAATGTATTAAAATGTTGCAGAATTAGGAAGGTTGAGATCCACAGCCCTGAGGTGTGGTAAGGGATCCTAGTCCCTAGGATCCTTTGACTACTAAAGTACAAGTAAGTACAGAACTTCCATAGTGAAGGTTTTCTTTTTCCCTGAATGGACCAGTGTTACCTCTTTCCAGCCTAGCAAGGCTGGCCTTGACCATCTGCCACTACTTGAGCGGAGCCACCTGCTGTGCTGCTCCTTTGATGTGCCACTACCTGCCTGAGGCTCAACCTGCCAGAGGCCTAACCAAGGTTCTCTTCCAAGAATCTTCCAGAGTTAACACCAAACTGCACTTTTAGAGTTCCCTCTAAAAGACTGATCTATCTACTTCAAAGGAACTTTGCTTGGCCAGGGACGGGCCTCCCCTTTTCTTTATAAAGCATGTTTGCTGACATTAAAATTGAACCTTGAGCAGAGAGCTTGTCTTGGTTCCTTCCTTATCTCGCACAGCCTAGCCCTTCTTCTCTTCCAGGTTTCCAACATGCCTTTCCAGCCTAGCACCCAAAACATGTGGTCGGCTGGCCAGACACAACAGACCAGAAAGCTTCTTCATTTCAGACCAGATATACACACCTAAATCCACTTTATCAGTCTCTCTTTCTTTCTTTCTTTCTTTCTCTCTCTCTCTCTCTCTCTCTCTCTCTCTCTCTCTCTCTCTCTCTCTCTCTCTCTCTCTCCCTCCCTCCCTCCCTCCCTCCCTCCCTTCCTCTCTTTCTTTCTTTCTTTCTTTCTTTTTTTTTGGGGGGGGGGTGTCACACACTCAGGCCAATACTCAGCATTCTGGAAACAGGTATACTAGGGGGAGAATGTAGTTGTATTTTATGCAAGGAATTCTGCTCTGGACAGTCACACTAGTTACAATGCATGCCTTTTCTCTAGAAAGTCCATCTATGTGATAGAAATGTATGTGATAGATGGACTCTGCTGTCCTGGATTTGGGAAATTATAATTCCCCCCTTTTCAAATCAATTCATGCCTAGATATACAGAAATCCATTGTATGTTAGGAATCTGCATGTGCAGGTTAGTATGTATCTTAATCATTCTACACATGTAAGAGTAATCTTTGATATTTCTTCCTGTGGGAGGTTTCTTTGGTGCTGCTTTTCAGTTTCTACAGCTGATGCTCTATTGGTATTCTCTATTGGTCTTACCAGCTGGTTGAACACTATGCACTCGCTTCCTAAGGGATTACAACACAGTTTTCTTACTTTATTATCAAGTATCCAATGCCATTTGTCTTGTTTATCCACGTGATCAACATATAGCACAATATCTAGAATGTCCCATCACCTTAAGAGTTCATGGCAAGAGTCCAGTAGATAAGCATGAAACCAACTCACTGTTTATGATTAACAGCGCTAAGTAATATGCTATTAAATCCCAGTGGGCCACAGGGAAACACCATGATGGCAGATAAGCCTGAGTGTTTGGTTGTGTGCCAATCATCCTTTCTGTTGAGATATTTGTAAAACTTTTCTTTTTGGCAGAATGTAGGCTATACTGTTGTGCAGCTTGTTAGGAGAGAAGCCGAACAGATTGTGAAGGAACTATTAACCAAATATTTTATGCAGTGTCAAAGACACAGGGAGGTGATAAGCACACAGAAGGGGCCCTTTCTGCTTAGAGAAAAAGGCAAACACATTTGGACATATGATGTCTCCCTCCTTTGACTTGGTACAACATTATATTTTCTTGCTGCAGGAAACTGTCATGATATGACTTTGCTCTGTGGGAATTTGTTTATGTGATAGAAGGACTCCGCTGTCCTGGCTTTGGAAAATTATAGTTTCTCCCTTTTTAAATAAATCCATATCTCATTATGTAGAAGTCCTTTGTAGGTTAGGAGTCTGCATGTGCAGGTTAACATGTATCTTAATAATTCTGTGCATGTGAGAACAATCTTTGATATTTTCTCCTGTGGGAGGTTTCATTGGCAAGGCTTTTCATAGTTTCTACAGCTGATGTTCTGAGGTTCCTTAGCAAAGAGTCTCTGACTGGTGATGTCTTCATAGACTCATTTAATTTCTGAGAACCTCCACATTCATATCTGCATTTAAAACTTTAAGAATTTCTCCAGGCTTTCATTATATCAAGATCTGTAAGTATTATAATTACTGAAATATGTAATAGACGTAATTCTTGACAAAATAAAGCATTTAATGACATTTTATTAGCATAAGAAAAGTTAGTGGTAGGCATGACATGCAAAATAAAACATGTTATATGAAGTAGAGGCTTGTAATTTATTTGCATATAAATATGTAAGTCCTTTATTGTGACAGACTAGTCTGCTAGAGCACACACGTTCAGTCCTTCTGGCAAACTTTTCAATTATGTTAGCACTCACACATTCTGGGCATGAAAATTCAGAAGAACAGATCTCGTTTAAATTTGAAAAAATAAAAATAAAAAGCCTCCCAAGGGCTGTGATATTGCAGTTGCATGTGAATGAAGTGTTTACTGAACTCTACTCTATCCCCAAGAGTTTTCTGAGCATCATGAAGACAGAATCCTGAACGCAAAGGAAGGCACAGAAAGGGGCAGAGGGATTTCTTTTCTTAATGAGTATTTTTATTTTCAGAAGTAATTGGTGATTTACGATGCTACAAACTCAAATTTATGTGTTCTCACAGTAAAGGATTTCTCTCTCTCTCTCTCTCTCTCTCTCTCTCTCTCTCTCTCTCTCTCTCTCTCTCTCCCTTCCTCCCTCCCTCCCTCCCAACCCCACTACATATTCAGAGGTGATTTTTTTCTTTTTTTATTAGATATTTTTCTTAATTTACATTTCCAATGTTTTCTCTCGAAAAATCCCCTGTCCCCTTCCCTCTACCCCTGCTCACCAACCCATCCACGCCCACATACTGGCCCTGGCTGATTTTGTAAGTAATTATATATTAAGGACACAGCTACTGAGCCAGGACTGGGACATACATTAGCCAGGACAATGCCATAGATTTCTTGCAACTATGAACATAATTTATTCTTTTTAAAATGGGATACTACAACATAGTAAAGTTGCTTGAACCAGCTGAAGGTGGTTAAAATAGACATGCTCTTTATTATGTGGTTTTAGGAGTCATCTTCATAAACATTAGTCATTGCATTCCAAAGCAGATGCCACAAATATTTCAGTAATTCAGCAGCAACTTCACAATGGGCCCTAAAGCATGGCATTGCAGCACCACAGTGCACTAGGCAAACATGCTTAGAGCATAAAAGAATGTTATTATGGTTTTTACACTTATCCCCTCTGTTGTTTACTTCCAAGGAAAATAGGTACAAACAAAATACTAAACAGTAGTAGATATGGTGTGAACTTAACAGAGATAGTTGATACAAGTCAAAATGTATCTGCTTCCCTATAATCTGTTGCAGTGTTGATTTGTTCCCAAGTTTTCAAAATCAGACACAGGAAAAAAATCTGGTCACTTTCAGATAAATTCAGCATCACATTGTGATATTTTTTTTTTTTGTCTATCAGATATATACATTCACCATATTCTGCTTTCCTCCCTCCTCAGAGTTATTCACCATATTCTCCTATTCTTCCCTAAAACTGATGACAAGTTGCAGAGGCATTGTGCTACTGCCTCTGTTCTTAAGGAGGGACCTCATTCCCCGTTGAAGTATGCTGCTGGCTTTACTATCATGTAAGTCTTCAATTCCCATTGCAATCCAAAGGACAGCCTAGGAGGGAGCCACTGGAACCATCAGGGAAGCCTCCAGGCACCCTTAAGTATCTCTGGAATCAGCCAACTGAGGATAATGTGTTGCCTTTCTGTGAACCTGAGCAGGGACCAGCTGCACTTTGACTTTCAGATGTGCATTTTCTTGACCTTATCTGAAGGCATAAAATTTTTGCAACCTATTTTTAATAAGTGTTCAACCTCTCATCTTGCCCACCACCCAGCAGAATTAGTGGAAGAGAAAAGTTATTAGTATATGGGGGAAGTGGAACTGCTTAGCAATAGTTTCTTTGGGGGCCTAGCTTGATCTTCTCAGACAGCAGTTTAGTCCCATAGCAAACACCAGATATGATTCAAAAGCTGAAGACCAGTCCTCTAGGCAGGCAGATCATAGACATTAACTGGTAGCTACACCTCAGCCCTTTCAACAAGCAAACACCAGGCAGCTATATGAAGAAAGGGGAAAACAGGAAGACAGGGAGAATCAGAGAACGAGAGAGCTAATTACTCTAATACTTCTAAATCAGGTTAGCTGATATTGGCTTTATTTAAGCATCATTGTCATTAGTAACTATTTATATGATATTTATGTATTCACCATCTCATTTTAGTCTTCATTATATCTGTATTACTATGAAATATAGAGAAGTCAAGACAATCCTTATAGAAAAGCATAAAAATAGAAGGAAACAAAGATCAAAATGAAAATTCAGAACCTCAAATAGCACTCATACATAAAGGTTTGACTGTTAGTCCTATGAAGTTTCTAGAATTGGACCACCAAGATATTTGTAAGTTTGTGCAATACTTTATGCAGAAAAGGGGCTGATGGTCAGGGGTAGTATTGCTGTTTGCCCTTGGGAAGGTGATCAGAGAAATTGCAGGCCAAGGTATAATGTGATAAGCCATCTCTTCAGCAGTATTCACATGGAGGATACTCTGATTAGAATCTCTGAGTAGCTGGGTTTTTCCTCTTAACATTTGTCATCTCCTATAGCTCACATTAAACTAAACTACGGGGATAGCTGCTATATTCCTTCATTTACAACCCAGACCATCCTACACAAGCACCTATTCCTTAAGCTTGGGGTAAAGATGGATGGGCTTTGGATGTGAGGATACATGCCCTACATAACTACATATAAATATATGTTGCACAATTTTTACATGAGCAGAGAGATGCATACATTGATAATTATCTGCATTGGAGACAACGTTCTCAGTTTTTTCATGAAAGAAAAACATTTAGACAAGTGTGGTCTAAATTGGAAGGCTCCTAACTCTAATCTCAGAAGATGAGAAGGTAATCTTCAGTAAGGTGCGGTGTTTCACTTCTCTTGACATTTAGTGACAAGTCAACACTAGCATACAGGAAAGTACACAACTGAAAATTCAACATTTCCATTCTAGTCCAGTTCCAAATCTTCCCAAATTCATTCATTCATTCATCCATTCATTTATGCATTCATTCATTTTGCACATGGTATTTAGCATCGAGGTTAAAAAACTGAGGTGTAGTTGACCTTTTCCTTTATTTAAGTACATTCTATGCACTTGTAGAATAGTTAATTTAGAAAATCCTTCCACAAAGGAGCTGGGCACAATAGCCTCTGATACTAGAGAGCCTGAATGAGAATTGCTTGAGACTAAGTTCATGGCCAAACTGGGCAGCATAGTACTTGTCTAGCTAAAAGGGTGAAAAATAATCTGAATATATTTCCACCAAAATTAATGTTAGAAAATACAGCAAAACAACTGATATTACTGAGTAGGGTGATGAACTACTTAGGTACTAAATATTGGAAGGCAGCTATAAATGGGGCTTTTCGATTGAGGTTGATGATCTGTGGCTGCTGTTGCTGCCATCTCTTCCTCCTTTTCCCTCTTCCTCCTTCTGTTTCTTTTGCTTTCTCTTTTCTTCTTTCTTTTCTTATTTCCCATGTAGTTTCTAAGATTTGAAAGATAGGGCATTTCTTCTCATGATGCTTGCTGCTAGCAATATCCCACCAAGTCAATGTCTGTGGTAGCTGATTTTCTTGATACTGGGAAAATTAACCTTGAAGAACTGGTATTCACTGGCAACATATTTGTTACCCAGAGTGAGGCTGGCTTTGTGCTGCCTATTGGACTTGCTCATGGCATATAAAAAGAGGCACATGCCTACTGATACTTTCTATTAATTAAAGCTGAGGTATACTTTATAACATGTCCAGAGGCAAAATAAGCGGACCCTGCATTGTGTCAAACCCTCAACAAGCAAAGTTCAGCAACTAATATACTCTCTGGTGTTTACTTCTTTCATGACAAAAAGCATAAAAGAACTGTCAATCTTTTACTCCTGTAGAGGCAAAGATAACCAACAACTATTGAAGGTAACCAAATAAGGTTTAAAAAATTAAATACCAAGAGAAATGTAAGATCCCTTAAGCAAAATTGCTGCTTATAACTTTAAATATTTTCTGTTCTTTTTAAGAATATATGGGCAGACTTGTGTAATATCAGTAAGTAGCAGTGATTCTCTCTGCTTTTGAATTCAACAAGGCAGTGAGACCCTCACACACACATGGAGCTAGATGTCTGTGCTCCTCCTGCCCTGGAACTGCAAGTATGTGCTACCACACTCAGGTTCTGACTTGTTCATGGGACCTGAAGGGCCCATTCAAGTTCTTGTGCTTTCGAGGAGAACAATTTACCAATGGAGCTAAGCTAATTGACAAGCCCTGGTGCTTTCTTGATCTTCAAGGAGCTGAAGGGATCTGCAACCCTATAGGTGGAACAACATTATGAACTAACCAGTACCCCGGAGCTCTTGACTCTAGCTGCATATGTATCAAAAGATGGCCTAGTCGGCCATCACTGGAAAGAGAGGCCCATTGGACACGCAAACTTTATATGCCCCAGTACAGGGGAACGCCAGGGCCAAAAAGGGGGAGTGGGTGGGTAGGGGAGTGGGGGTGGGTGGGTATGGGGGACTTTTGGTATAGCATTGGAAATGTAAATGAGCTAAATACCTAATAAAAAATGGAAAAAAATCTTCATTTCTGATGTTCTTTGACAAGGGAAACAGGCAAGGCCCCTGGCACAAACAAAAGCCAGAATAATTTTAAATATCTAATTCCAGATATCCATAGTTGAGGAAATATCCTGGTAAGGAAATTTTTCCATCAAATGTTTAGATACATTCTCAAAACTATGTGACTTCTGGTCAGAGATGTAGCTCAATTGGTTGCATGCTTATTTGGAATGGACAAAACCCTGGGTCTGATCCCAGCATTGTAAACAACTGGACATGGTAGACAATGCTTATATTAGATAGAGGAAGTAGAGGAAGGAACATCAGAAGTTCAAAGTCACCCTCATCTACATGGTAAGCTCTAGGTCTAGACTTCATAAAAGTCATAACAAGTAATACAATGCCATCTTGCTTAGGTAGTTTTTGAGGTAAATATTAAAGATATTGTGCAAAGCAAATTTACACCACCCAAGGAGGTTTGAGCCTTTTCTGCAGTAATGTTTAGCCATGAGAGTGATGGTAGAGAATCTGAGAGGAATTGGGTTCATGTTCCCTTCTTTCCACTGAATCATGTGACAAGTGGATGAATGAACACCGACATCACATCAGGGCATCATAGCAAAATCCTGCGTAAAACTGGTACTACATTTACTTGCAGGATATGTCCAAATCTGATTTGCAATATCAATGTCACTTAGGGAGACCCCCTGGGAGACATTTCGCTCATCTTTTTATAAACAGAATAGGAATGTGGCATTAATTTCCAAGAGCTGTCTGTCAGCATAGACTTCAGGAATATTTGACCCTGGACAAGTTATGTGACTGCTCTGACTCCAATTTTCTCTTCATAAAATGTGTATGCTAACCACTGGGATATAGGATTGTTGTAGAGAATAAGAAAATAGGTTTTATAGGTAGACTTTTAGCTACTTGATAGGTTGTTCCTTCCACCCTTCTCACTCTTATCCCTTCCAACCCCCCAATACTAGATAGGACAGAAAGAAGGCTAGACTTTAAAGGAGGTATCAATATCATTAGACTACTTACTGCTGACTAGGTATGTCAAGTTCCTTGGGGCAATTTTGATCTTTGCACTCAGAATATCTTCACCCAACAAACAGCAAACAGCAGCATTAACAACCAGCAGCACTGGGAGGAGCAGGAAGGACCACATCCCTCTCAGGGCTCTTGTATTTATACACGCTCTCAAGAGTCCCCAGAATTCCAAACATCACACACTTGCAAAAACTATCTGCACCTAAGCAAAATCATGTCCCTTGCCAGAGGACAGGGAAAATTATAGTCTGCTGCTATGGACAATCTGAAGCAGCTCCATATCCCACACTTGGGATTAGAACACAAACATGCTCTCATAACATGTCTATGTTTTTAAAGGAACCAAAATTCTCACTGCAAGGTTTTATATGTAATATTCAATGCTATGCATTTTCTAGAGTATACATATCATAGTTAACCACTATAACCATGCTACTGATTTTTATTAAGCTATATTTAATTACAGAGAAAGAGGAAAGATCACAATCAGTAAACCCCAAAGGTATATGAAGTCTGAATAAGATAACATGTCTCCCCATGAGTTCTCTTCTGGTGGAATCTCTCAGGAGATTATTCGATAATCTAACTCCAGACTGAAAGCAGCACTGTGCCATGACACACTGGACATGTTGTCCCCAGGGAGGCACATTAGACCTTGCATTTGTTCAAACTGAAAATTGAATCTAGGCTCTCAAATTTGCAGGGCAAGCACTCCAGCACTCAGCTATGTTGCTAGCCCAGAGACACATATTAGTCTTTAAGCTAGCCACAGTTTCGTGTAGCCATGAAATGACAGACCCAAATTCTAGATTCTCAAAAGAAAAGAAGTGTTTGGGCCTAAACCAGCTGTTTATAAACATGCCATAGGTTATTCTCACTGTGCCACCATTAGCTTACAGACTTTTAAAATTCAAGTTCTCAGAACCCAGTCTGGAGCCAACTAATAAGCAGGTCATTCTATGGACACAATCAGGCCTTTCTTGGTATTTCATTTCTGCAAAGCTCTTTTTGAAATTATTTACAACTTGAAAAATGCAAATGAAGTAATGACTTTTACTCTCCTTTTAGTTTTTACTTTGCTTTGCATTCTTCATTTATTTGACTTTTGTATCTTCAGTATATCTATTTTAAACAGTTACTGTAAGTACTTTATATTTTATGTAACTTCCTAAATAATAAAAAGACTGATTTTTAATATTAGTGTTACCATAATCGCCATGATTATTACTGTCTTATTTTATCCTGAATACAAAGCATACTTAGATCAACAGAGGTTACAAGTGGCCAATTCACACATCTAATTAGCAAAGTGGAGTCTTACATATACATGAATTTCTTCTAAACAATGAATTTCTTCTGAACAAACTATTTAGGGGAAAAAAACTATAGCAGACATCTTGAAGTAATTACTAGGTCCAAGTGCTGATGGTCTCAACCATTGAACATTGAAGAACCACAATCCTTTGATGCACACGTAGGAACCCAACCAGTTCCTTCACTTACTTTCCATAATAACTTAGGAATAGTTCTTGACATCTTCTATGTCTCAGTTTCCCTCTCTCATTGGAAAGGGTAATTATTCTTGCCTAGCACATGTATTTGAAGCATTAAATCAAATAATATTTCCAAATACCTTAGTTAGTTACCTGACACATTAGTAAACACTAATGTCCTTGTGTAAGTTTTGATTTGGCTTTGCCAATCACTTCAGTTGTCTAGTCTCAAGCAAGTACCCATGTGCTCCAGACCTCAATAAGCCATCTATATGGTCTGCATGAAGAGAGTTCCACTGTGTAAATGAGACTTGGGGCAGCTATGCCCTGCATCAATGCATTTTCATCACAGTTGCCAGGCACTGCAGAGCTTAGCAGGGCAGGACTGGAAGGTCATTAGGACTTAGCTGAAGTCATGATGGTGGAGCAGGCACTATGAGATTAGAACCTTTACAAGAACAGGAATTAAGAGAGATTGCCCTGCCTGCACATGTATACCAAAGAAAAGCAACAAGGGAATACAGTGAGGAGGAGGAGATTACCTGGAAGACAAAGTGGATTCTCATTAGGAACCTATTGTTAAGTGATTTGACCTTAGACTCTTGACCTCCTGAACAATGAGAAATAAGTTTCTGTTCTTTACACTGCCTAGAGTATGATGTTTCATTGTAGTTACATCAGCTGAGTAAGAGGCTACTGCTTCTGTAAGTTTTCAGTGAGAATTACTGGCTTCCCCATTGCTATATGAAAACTGAGAAAGTTCCAAAACTCTTTAGGTCCTAGTCATAGATTAGGAAACTGAAAGTTTGAGTTACAAACATAATATTGAGCCCAATTCTGTTAAATCTAGCATGGCTTCACACTTGGAAAATTGATGAGGGTGGTTATAAAAATGAACAAAACACACATACACAGAGAGACAGACAGACAGACAGACAGACAGACAGACAGACAGACAGACAGACAGAGAAAGACGGAAAAAAAGAAACAGAGACAGAGAGACAGAAGCTGAGGTTAGATAGGCCATGTTTTCAGTGATGGAGCTTCACAAACTATCATCACACCCTCAAACATCAGCACCGAGGAAGGGGTTAGCAGGCCTTGATAAGAGACCACTTTAGGCAGCAGTCTCAGGCTGCAAATATCTTTCAAGAGAATGTACTTTCTAATTTTAGCTCACAATGCTCAATCACTTCTAAACACTTGTACTGGTGCACACTGTTAACTTTCACACCATGGACCAGAGAAAGGTTTCCCCAAACCTGTGAACCACACTTTAGAGAGAAGGCCTTGCCCTTCCGATGGGTCTGAAACATTGGGTCCTTGACATGGTTGTGCCCATATCAATAATACATATTTACTTATGACTTCATCGGCTCTATAACACTCTCTCAAAGCTTTCTTGGCTCCGACACAGTACAAAGTTTAAAGAAAATCCACCATTAGTTCAATATTCAACCTATTCCTTAAATTACTTTTAGTGCAAAAAGCCTCCAGTTAAATTGTTAATGTGTACTCCAGCTTATTATTAACTTTCTTTAATTGGCCCTCTATACTTCAGGTCTGTGGGTGTTTACAAATGGTGCTTCTTCTTGTTGGTATTTTATATTTCTTTAGAGACTGTAGTCACTGGGAATTTTTCTGCTGCAGTTCATTTGACCCAGGAAAAAAGCAGGCTTTCTAATCAACAGTCATTTGGGACATGTTTACGTTACTCGTAAGGCTAGGTGCTCCATCCAGAAGCTGGAGTATGCTTACATTGTGATGGACCTTAGGACCGCCCTCACCTTAGCATCCAACCTCTGAGTCTCATATCTGAAACAGGAAGTTTTCCTTGCATATGTTCACTCGGATAAACTTGGGGCTCACAAGATGATTCATTTCAGCAGCATCTTCTTGTGCCCACTGTGAAGCAGTGTTCACCGGGCTCTGTCCAATCAGATGCTCCAAGTAGTTTCAGATGCAGAGAGAATTCTAACAAGCCCTTGAGTTATTCTCTACCATTAAGGTAAAGAGGGTATCCTATCCTAATCCTCACTACCTACACCCACATTCTATTCCAAGTCAATGCGCCACGAAATACACTTGATTTGTTTGTATGTTTTCCAAAAAAAAAAGTTCAAGTGTCACTTAACTTGATACTGTTTCGGTTGAGGGGAGATAAATTTTGGACAAAATTAATTTTTTAGGTATGCCATTATTTATTCCTGATGATATCAATAGTTCCTTTCTCTGATACCATGCAAATGATATGCATAAGATCAAGGGAATTTAATTCCTGTCATAGATAAGGAAGGGTCACACAAAGGTCTCTAGCTGAGAGGCCATTATCAACTCATGGTCTCTTGAGTGAGGGCATCAGTTTTTGTTTTTTGCTTTTTGTTTTTTGTTTGTTTGTTTTTTATTTTGCTGTTGTTGTTTTATTTTACTTTATAGAGATAAGGCTCCTTGATAGACTACACATATGACTCTATACATGTGTCCACATACTGGAAGTACTTAGGGACCTCAATGAATTTAAAAAGAAAGCACATGAAACTGGGAGGTGAAATAGTAGCAAGATAGGGGAGTAAGAGAGAAGGCAATGGGAACTTAATAAAAACTCATTATATGTGCTAAGGAAGTTATCAAACAGTAAGAAAGATACTTTTAAAAAAAGATTATAACATCAGCAGTATTGATTAAACATTTTTCATAGGATATGGGGATGGAACTTGGACATGAATCCTGATTCTAAAAATTGTTGACTGTGGGTTTGGTTAAAGTAAAAAATTGGGGGTCCATCTCTTTCACTGAATTGGTAGGGAAAATGTAATCCCCCATGAGAGGCATGAAACCAATTGCTTTAGTGAAGTTCTTTAGAATAGACCCTAATGTTGTGTAACTACAAGTTAATTAATTGTAGACGAAAGCAGAATTATTTCATAGTGGAGAAATGGAACTTCTCTTCTTAGATGGGGAGACTTGCTACTGGACAAAGATCTTGACTGCAATCTGTAAGTACCAGTGTAATCAAATGGCAAAATCTGGGGACAGTAAGGCCCCAGAACCTGGAGAGGTCCATGTGACTCTTCAGGGACATGTCACTTCACTGGTGAGATGCGCTGTTATTTTTTCAAGAGGAGTAAAAATAAGGATTTTTATATAACATCTCCTTATTTTAAAACTTTGAATTAATTTTTCCTTGAGAAGTACAGTATATTTTCTCATCAATTTCTCTCATGGCCAGTTAATTTGTGATTTCAAACCAGAATGTTGAAAATGTTACATTGGGTTGGAAAATGTAAGTCAACTATCTCTGGGGTAGGGAGGCTACTAGCACACGAACCAGTAAACACTTACCTTAATTCTTTGTGTTGTAGACTATTTTATTTCAAAAGGAGAGTGGGAGTTTCTGTATAGATCTTTCCCATTCCACCCAGTGCAGAGGAAACAGAACAAACAAGCAAGCAAAGAAAAAACAAAAACACAACTCAGATTCAGAATTCGGAGGGAGAGCATGTATTTTCTAAAAATGTTGGACATATATGAAGTCATGCTGGACTTGCTGACACAAGACCTTCAGATTTCATTCATTACCCCCACTTAGGTGAATATGGAATCTAAGCTGTGGTTGAGGGAAAGATTACAGAGTGGAACATGAGAACTGGACCGGCAAATATTTTATTCTTATTTGATCTTTGCAAATATTTCTTTTCAAAGTTATAATGTACAACATTGATGATAGAGGCATCAGGAAATAATGGAACTTATTTTCTTAAATTCAGGATTATAAAATATTCAGACTATGCCGGGGCCTAGCAAACACAGAAGTGGATGATCACAGTCAGCTATTGGATGGATCACAGGGCTCCCAATGGAGGAGCTAGAGAAAGTACCCAAGGAGCTAAAGGGAACTGCAACCCTATAGGTGGAACAACATTATGAACTAACCAGTACCCCGGAGCTCTTGACTCTAGTAGCTGCATATGTATCAAAAGATGGCCTAGTCGGCCATCACTGGAAAGAGAGGCCCATTGGACTTGCAAACTTTATATGCCCCAGTACAGGGGAACGCCAGGGCCAAAAAATGTGAATGGGTGGGTAGGGAAGTGGGGGGGGAGGGTATGGGGGACTTTTGGGATAGCATTGGAAATGTAATTGAGGAAAATATGTAATAAAAATATTTAAAAAAAGAAAATTAAAAAAAGATACTTTGGGGTCTCCTCACACAAGCTGATTGGTCATAGTGTTTATGAAATCAAGAGAAGGCAAACAAGAACAGGAAACACTCAAGGGATAATAATGCTATGGTGATAGGTAAAAACTGACAGAGAGGAGGAAGGACATGTTACAGACCTCTATATGAACATGGTTTACATGATTTTACTATACATTGATGAGTTATGGTTCCATTATTTTATATTACAAAAAGTGATATAACTTATGCAATGCATGTACAATGTGTAGTGATCAAATCCAGGTAATAAAATTTTCTGTCTCCTTTTACATTTGTCTCTCCTTTGTATTCATGAATTTGAGCAACTTTCTTCCAGTCATTTATACAATACATAACAAACAATTCTTAACTACACTCATCCCACTGTGCAACAAAACACTAGGCATTATTTCTCATATTTAACAGTATGGTAGTATCTATTACCCAACCTCCCTTTCTGAACCTACTTTCTGGCTTCCAGAAATTATAATTTTTATTTTTTTATTCAGGTCATTTTTCTTGGACATTTAGTAATTAATTGTGAATATGTGATCATTTTTTAATTACATCAAACTATAGCTCTTGAAAGAAAAAAAACTGTACATGTATGTTTAAGCAAAATAACCGGGTTTGAATCATCCATACTTTGGCCCTTTTTCTTGTTAAGCTTCATACGGTCTTTGAGTTGTATCATGGGATTTCTTAGTTTTGGGCTAATATCCACTTATCAATGAGTATATACCATGTATGTCCTTTTGGTTCTAGGTTACCTCACTCAGAATGATATTTTCTAGTTTCATCCATTGCCTACAAAGTTCATGAAGTTGTCAGTTTTAATAGCTAAGTAGTATTCCATTGTGTAAATGTACCACATTTTCTGTATCCATTCTTCTCTTGAGGGACATTTGGGTTGTTTCCAACTTCTGCCTGTTATAAATAAGATTGCTATGAATATAGTGGAGCACATGTCCTTGTTATGTGTTGGAATATCTTTGGGTATATGCCTAGGAGTGGTATAGCTGAGCTGGGTCTTCAGGTAGACCGAAGTATGGGTTCTTCAAACCCACTTAGAAGGGGAATAAAATAATCATGGGAGGCAGAGGAAGGGAGGGATCTGCATGGGAGAGGGAAGGTGAGTAAAAACAGGTAGGGGAGGATGGGTATGGGAAGAGACAGGAGTGAAGTTCAGAGGGCCATGAGAACAAATAGAAATTAGTAGCACTGTGGGGGTGGGGAACTTGGGAAACCACTAGAAAGTCCCAGACACTAGGGATGTGAGAGGCTCCTAGGACCCAATGAGGATGACATTAGCCAAAATACCCAATAGCAAGAAGATAGAACCGAAAACGACCACTTCTAGTAGATAGACATGGCCTCCATTAGAGGGATGAGGCCACCTACCCATCTAAAAACTTTTAACGCAGAGTTGTCCCTGTCCAAAGGAAATTCAAGGACAAAAATGGAGCAGAGGCTGAAGGTTAGGCCATCCAGAGACTGCCCCACCCTGAAATCCATTTGATATGCAGACACAAAACTCTGACACTATTGCTGATGCCAAGGTGTGCTTGCACATGGGAGCCTAGTATGGCTGTCCTTTGGGAGATACTCAAAGCCAACCATTGAACTGAGCCTGGGGACCTCAGTGGAAGAGTTAAGGAAAGAGCTGATGGAGCTAAAGGGATTACAACCCCATAGGAAGAACAACAGGATCAATTAACTGGACCCCTCAGAGCTCCCAGGGACTAACCATCAACCTATATATGGACTGGTCCATGACTTCTGCTATATATGTAGCAGACGACTGCCTCATCTGGCAGGGGAGAAGTAGGATGCTAGATGGGTGAGGTAGGAGAGGGTGGGTGGGTGGGTAAGAAACCTCTTTGAGGCAAAAGGGAGGGGTAGGGGTGAGGG
Organism: Mus musculus; assembly: GCF_000001635.26. NCBI lineage: Eukaryota > Metazoa > Chordata > Mammalia > Rodentia > Muridae > Mus > Mus musculus. The sequence continues at coordinate 95,268,135 of NC_000073.6, forward strand.
ATTTCATGAATGAGAGACTGGGTAGGGGGATAACATTTTAAATGTAAACAAATAAAATGATTAATAAGTAAATGTAAATAAATAAATAAATAGTTTTTTTTAAAAGGTAAAATAATTGTCATTCCAAAAACTTCATAAAAGGATGTGGGCTAGAAGAAAATAATAATAATGGCAATATAGCTTCTTGTTGGTCTGTTCCCTTTCCTTGATATTTTTGAAAGTTTATCTTTGCTGGCATTTATGGAATCAAGCAAGATAGGTCCTTGCATCTGTAGTTGAATTTGAAGGTGTGGGTTAGAAATGAATGAAGATGAATTCAGGCATTTCTTTGAGACTGCTGAAAAAAAATGTTTGTTTGTTTGTTTGTTTGTTTGTTTGTTTGTTTGTTTTAAGGCTATTTAAGACTTATAGGAAGCTTCATTAGATATTGCTAACCAACCTATAAAAATGAATACTCATAGTCAACACAGTCAAAGGAGAATGGATTATCTAACTCTTAAAGGATACCGCTGAAATGAATAAATGTTTTATAAATTATCAAACAATGTGTCTGGGAGAACATGTTGCCTAAACTAAGAATGAATGTTAAAAAAAAAAATGGCCTCTGACCCTGTGATGGCAGTAAGACAAGTCAGAAATGAGGCTGACTACAAAGGACTACAGTAAGAGAACACTGTAATGAACTAAAA